>NW_028096391.1:0-688 GCF_014824575.4 Sturnira hondurensis
TATTTGTTGATTTCTCCGGATGACTTTTCAGTTCATATTAAAATAAAATAAGCTGAAAACATAGTTAGACTTAAAATAAATTTGAACTATAAATATAACATGACATAATAGTAATAATAATATTTTCCCATGCTAGAAAGGTGAATGAATGCAATACATTTCTCATTCTACATCTGTCTGGGAATCCTTTCATACATGTATTATTCCAAAAGGGATTTTCATTTTTATTTACTTTCAACCTCTTGACCTTAGTTTCCTTGATTACAAAGTAAGGTCACTATTTCCTATGATATTGCATCTTCCTGTGGATTACAAGATAATTATATGTAAATTAAATATCATAATGCCTAGCATTTAGTAGGTGCTCATTAAAATGTATTTCTACCAGGTCACCTTTCTCTGAATCGCTACAAAGTACGCATGGCATAATCTATCATTTTTCAGTCGGGCAATAGGACCATCTACTGTTTTAACATTGGAGAGAAAATGCCAAAACTTAAGAAAGTCTCCATTTTGGAAGCTTTAAAGATTTTCCTCAACAATGCCCCTCTTTTGAGGGAGGATCAATTCAGTGAGATGCAGAAGAGAATCTCTCTCTGATCATTGCTGACGGGAAATGTCAGCTGTACTTTTTAAACACCTGGCTAGCAGAGAGAACAGGGAATGACATTTTAGTACCCACACCTTG
>NW_028096392.1:0-1769 GCF_014824575.4 Sturnira hondurensis
AACCCAATTTGCCACTTTTAAGAAAGGATAGACCAAAGATAAGTCTCTTGTTTGCGAGGGAAGGCTTGAGAGTTGTACCTAGAAAGCAGTGAGGTTGCAGGTGGTCAGATTTTGAGGTAAGGTGAGAGTAAAGAATAGTAAATAGACGTAGCGTGTGAGCAAGTAGAGTTAATCACCACAGTAAAAGAATTCAGGAACCTGTACAGTGGGCTAAGACCCGAGAGATGTGTTGTGAAGTATTTACAGTGGTATAGAAAGCAACAAACAAACAAGCAAACAAACACACAAAAAAGGGCAAGAGATGTGAGGAAAAAGCAATAAGTTTGGGATGAAAGGAAGAAGGACTAAAACAGGAAGAAAGAAAGGAGAGGAACAGAGTACTGAAAGATACAGCAACAATAAAATTAAAAATATATACGATTACTGAAAAAAGTTTAAAAAATTAAAAAGAAAACAAACAAAAAAAAACCTCCTTCCTTGTTGGTTTCAAACTGTCCAATATAGATTTTCTGGTTTTAGCAAGACCACTCTGTGGGCTGGGTTGTAGGCCCAGGTGCACACCCACCCGCCAGCCAGACTACCAGACTGGGGTGCAGGCGCCTGCCCACCCAGCAGGCTGCCTGGGTCCCACGGGATCTGGTACTGGTGCTTCCCAGTCCTGTGGCTGGGTGAGAAGCAAATCAAGCTGCCTTCACAGGAGAGCACCTCAGTCCATGTTCAAGTAAAAACTTCTCCAGAAAGTGTGCCTCTCAGCCCAGCCCAATCCCCAACCTGACTGGTTAGGACAATGCTCCTCTCAAATTTCTTGGGCTGGCAGGCTGGTGGGCTGGCAACCACAGAGATTGCAACTGAACATGGCCACCTGTCCTTGCCACCCTCCCTGCACACCTAGGCAGACAGGTTTCTGTCATCCAGCCCTGCCTAGATGGTGAGGGAGGGAGCCAGCTCTTCCAAGGACCCTGCAGCTGGCCCGATGCTCCACTGGGTGCTGGGCTCCCTATGAGTCCTCCATGGCACTGGCTGCAGACGGAAGCCTCTACACCCCTAACAAAGCGGCAGCAGCGTCTCCGAGGCATTATGGGCTGGCCGAGGGCAGCTGGCCCTTCTGCTGCCGCTTTTGTCTTTACTCACAGGTGCTGGGCTCCCGATGAGTCCTCTGTGACCGATGCCCTGACGCTAGCCTTAGACAGAAGCTTCTGGGCTCTGGAAGCTGCAGCAGCAGCAGCTCCGAGGTCTTTACGTGCCAGCCAGTGGCTGCTGGTCCCACCGCTGCTGCTTTTGACTTTACTCTGGGGTGCCTGGCTCCCGAGGGCAGCCGGCTCTGCCACTGATGCTTTTGTCTATACTCATAGGTGCCGGGGTCCCGATGAGTCCTCTGTGGCAGACGCCCCATCGCTGGGCGTAGGCGGAAGCCTCTGGGCCCCGACGGCTGCAGCAGCCGTGGCTCTGAGGTCTTTATAAGCTGGCCAATGGCCACCGTCCAGCCACCACCGCCACTGACCTTGACTTTACTCAGGGTTGCCGGGCTCCCAATGCATTTTCCGTGGCAGACGCCCCTGTCACTGGGCACAGACGGAAGGAAGCCTCTGGGGTCCAACCGCTGCGGCAGCCTCAGCTCAGAGGGCTTTACACACCGGCCAATGGCTGCCACCTGCCTGGCCGCCTCCGTCCTTACTCGCATCCCTGAGACCCCAACAACCTGTAGCTGTCTGGTTATTCACTATCTCTAGTCTCTTATTTTCATAAATGCTGGGGAATTGTTGGTTGGG
>NW_028096393.1:0-524 GCF_014824575.4 Sturnira hondurensis
TGCAATCCCACCAACAGTGAACTAGGGTCCCCTTTTCCCCACAACCTCTCCAGGACTTGTTTCTTTGTTTATGATAGCCATTCTGACTGGTGCAAAGTGGTATCTCATTGTGGTTTTAATTTGCATCTCTCTGATAGCTAGCGATATTCAGCATCTTTTCATGTGTCTCTGGATCCTCTGTATATCCTCCTTGGAGAAGTGTCTGTTCAAGTCCTTTAATCATTTTTTAATTGGGTTGCTCATCTTCTTTGAGTGGAGTCGAGTAAGTTCTTTGTATATTTTGGAGATTAAACCTTTGTCTGAGGTATCATTGGCAAATATGTTTTCCAAGCTGTTGCTTCTCTTTTTATCTTGATACTGTTTTCCTGAGCCATGCAGAAGCTTTTAATTTTGATGAGATCCCTTTTGTTTATTCTTTCCTTTATGTCCCTTGCTCTAGGGGACTTATTAGTAAAACTATTGCTGCGTGGACTATCTGAGATTTTCCTGCCAATGTTCTCCTCTAGGGCTTTAATGGTTTCCTG
>NW_028096394.1:0-514 GCF_014824575.4 Sturnira hondurensis
TGGCCCTAATTGATATATATAGAGCCCTCCATCCCAAAGAAGCTAAATACACTTTCTTTTCAAATGCACATGGAACAGTTTCAAAGATAGATCACATAATAGGACACAAAACGAGTCTCAATAAATTTAGGAAAACAGGAATCATACCAAGCATTTTCTCTGATCACAAGGGACTGAAATTGGAAACCAACCCCTCAGGAAAAAACCCAAAACACCCAAAATCATGGAGACTGAATGGTATGCTATTAAACAATGAATGGGTCAAGATTGAAATTAGGGAAGAAATAAAAAAGTTTCTGGAAACTAATGAAAATGAACTCACAACAATCCAAAACCTATGGGACACAGTAAAGGCAGTCCTGAGAGGGAAGTTCATAGCAATACAGGCTTACCTAAAGAAGATAGAAACATTTCAAACAAACAACCTAACCCGATGCCTCCAAGAATTCAAGGAACAACAAAAAAGACAGCCCAGAGCAAGTAGAAGGAAGGAAATAACCAAGATCAGAGCAGA
>NW_028096395.1:0-1446 GCF_014824575.4 Sturnira hondurensis
ACAACCAAGGAATTAAAGAAACAGTCACCTGGACCAACCAGACTGGTGCACCAAGACAAAGAAATCTGCTCCAAATGAAACATCAGAAAAACTCCAGAAAGAGACCTAAGTGGTGAGGAGATAGCCAACCTATCTGATGGAGAGTTCCAAGTCTTGGTACTCAAAATGATCAAAATGCTCACAGAACTGAATGAACTTGATTGCAAAATGAAAGAACAAATGAGAGTACCCAAAGTGAAATGAAGCAAAATATTCAGGGAACCAACAGTGATAGGAAGGAAACCAGGACTCAAATCAACAATTTGGAACAAAAGGAAGAAATAAATATCCAACCAGAACAGAATGAAGAAACAAAAATTCAAAAAAATGAAGAGAAGCTTAAGAACCACAGGGACAACTTTAGACGTTCCAATATCTGAATTATAGAAGTGCCAGAAGGAGAAGAACAAGAGCAAGAAATTAAAAACTAATTTCGACAAACAATGAAAAAATACTTCCCCAATATGGCAAAGGAAATAGACTTCCAGGAAGTCCAGGAAGCCCAGAGAGTCCCGAAGAAGGTGGTCCCAAGAAGGAACATACCAAGGCACATCATCATTAAGTTACCCAAGATTAAAGACAAAGAGAAAAATCTTAAAAGCAGCAAGAGAAAATGAGACAGTTACCCACAAAGGAGTGCCCAGAAGGCTATCAGCTGATTTCTCAAAAGAAACCTCACATCCAAGAAGAGGCTGGAAAGAAGTATTCCAAGTCATGAAAGGCAAGAACCTACATCCAAGATGACTCTATCCAGCAAAGCCATCATTTAAAACGGAAGGCCAGATAAAGTGCTTCCCAGATAAGGTTAAGTTAAAGGAGTTTGCCATCACCAAGCCCTTATTATATGAAATGTTAAAGGGACTTATCTAAGAAATTGAAGAGAATCAAAAACTATGAACCATACAATGACAACAAACTCACAACTATAGACAAATTAACCCAAAAGAAAAGAAAAACAATGAAAACAAAAACTAAGCAAACAACTCGAACAGGAACAGAATCAGAGAAATGGATATCACATGGAGGGATTTCAGTCGGGAGGGGGGAGGGCGGAATAGGAGGAAAAGGAACAGGGAAGAAAAAGCATGATTAGTAGACACAAAATAGACAGGGAGAAGGATAAAAAATGGTATAGGAAACAGAGAACTCAAAGAACTTATGTATACAACCCATGGACATGAATTGAAGGGGGGAGGAATGCTGGAGGGTTAGGGATGTAGGGTGTAGGGGAGATAAAGAGGGGAAATGGGGAAAACTGTAATGGCATAATCAATAAAAATAGATAAATAAATGAAAGTAAGTAAATAAAAATAGATAAATAAATATAACAAAATAACTGGACATGACTGGTGGTGAAGATGCTCTGTACCAAAACTTGAGAAAGAAATATTCCTCCTTGAATGCACA
>NW_028096396.1:0-521 GCF_014824575.4 Sturnira hondurensis
ACAGTGGCTGCACTAGTCTGCATTCCCACCAACAGTGCAAAAGCGTTCCCTTTTCTCCACATCCTTGTGAGAACGTTTTGTTTGTTGATTTATTGATAATAACCATTTTGACCACTGTGAGGTGACATCTCACTGTGGTTTTTTAATTTGTGGTTCTCTGATGATTAGTAGCATTGAGCATCTTTTCATATGTCTATTGGCTATCTGTATGTCCTCTTTGGAGAAGTATCTGTTCATGTCCTTAGCCTATTTTTTAATTGTATTGTTTGATTTGGGGGGTATTGAGTTTTATAAGTTCTTTTTAATTTTTGGATATTAACGGCTTATCAGATGTATCAGTGAATATGTTCTTCTATTAGTGGGTTTGGTTATCTTTCGGTTTTGTTGATGGAGGCCCTTGCTATATGAAAACTTTTGTTTGATTTAGTCCCATTTGTTTATTTTTTTCTTTTGTTTCCCTTGCCTGGGGATATAGTCAGAAAAAAATATTGCTGCGAGCAATGTCTGAGATTTTACTGCCT
>NW_028096397.1:0-569 GCF_014824575.4 Sturnira hondurensis
CCATCAAGCAACTATGTATATAATAAACTTAGGGTAAGTGCAGAAAGCTTTACAGAAATATGAAAATAAAGTTTTACCAGCCCCAAAAGAGAATTGTCAAACTACCATATCTCCAGGGGACTGGATAATCCTTGAAACTTGGAAGGAAGGATTACCAGAAGACCAACTCAACCCTTAATGAAAAGGGCCCTACCAGGTAACCCTGTGTACCCCTATGGCTGTAAAACTTTTAGGAATCGATAGCTGGGTTTGTATTTCCAGGGTAAAACTGACCTCCACTGATCCCAATCTGATTCAGGACCAGCTGGAGACCAAAAGCCCAGACTACACCTGTGAGCCACTGGAGGACCTCAGGCTCCTTCCTGTTTGAAAGGAGGAAGCCCTAAAAGATAAGCAATGATTGATGACAATATACTAAAATCACCATTGTTTTGGATAGTTACACTTATTGGAAACTTCCTATTAATATTGGTCCTCTTCATGAAGGCTTGTTTACTTCCTTGTGAGTGGAATCTTGTCTATGATGGTCCACAATGAAAATGTCTTTGTTGTTTCTATTAACCATTCTC
>NW_028096398.1:0-732 GCF_014824575.4 Sturnira hondurensis
TTTGCCTCCCAATGTAGACATAAGAAAATTGATTTAGCATTTGCTAATCAAAGTAATTGGTAAAGGAGAGCATTGTTAACAATAGAATGAAGCTCTGGTCAACAGTATTTACCAAGTGCATCCAACGTACCTTCAGTTGTCTTAGGGCTTATGTCTCAGGAGACCTTAAAATTTTCGGACATATTCAAATACAAAATCAAGTCTGTGAGATCAACCAAGATGAGGTGATGATTGGAAGAAACGTCGCTGATATTGCTCACAGGAAAATGCTACTTTCCTGAAAAGCTTCCCAAAAGCCTGTTTCATGTCCCTATTCCTAAGGCTATAGATAAAGGGATTCAGCATGGGTGTGACTACGTTGTACATGAGGGCCACAATGACGTCCTTGTCAATGAAATTGCTGTATGTTGGGAAAAGGTACTGGCCGAACATTGCTCCATAATACAAAGTCACCACACAGAGGTGGGACCCACATGTGGACAGTGCTTTATAGACCCCCTTGGTTGAAGGAACCCTCAGGATGGTGGCCCCAATGTAGCCATAAGATACCATGATACATATAAATGGCAGGGTCAGGATCGCCACCCCTTCTGTGAATATGAATAACTTATTAAGAAAGATGTCTGAACAGGAGAGCTTGAGCAGGGCACCAAGGTCACAGAAGAATTGGGGAAGAGTGTTAGCAGCACAAAAGGACAGCCGGTTCAGGAGAAGGGTGTGGAAGAGGGAATT
>NW_028096399.1:0-825 GCF_014824575.4 Sturnira hondurensis
GTTAGTGTTTAGTTTAGGCATAGGCTTAGGTTTAGGGATAGGGCTAAGACTAAAGTTAGGGTTAGGGTTAGGGCCAGGGGAAGAACTTGGATAAGTTTTCAGTTAAAATTAGGTTTTGGGAAGGGTTTGAGCTGAAGTTATGGCCAGGGATAGGGTTAGGGTAGAAATAGAGTTAGCTTAAGGGTTAGGGCTAGATCTAGAGCTAGGATTAAAGTTAGTGTTAGGGTTAGGTCTAGGGTTAGGGTTAAGTTTAGAACAAGTATTAGGCTTGTCCTTAGGTTTAGGTTATGGTTAGGGATAGGAATAGGGATAGGGTTATGTCTAGGTTTAGTGTTAGTGTTAGGGTTAGGGTTGGAATGAGGATCAGGGCTTAGGTTAATGTTAGGGTTAGAATTAGGTTTAGGTCTAGGGCTAATAAAAAGGTTACGATTAGGCTTAGGTTTAGGGTTGGGATTAGGCCTAGCGTTAGGTCTAGGGCTAGGACTAGGTCTAGAGCTAGGGTTAGGTTTAGTTTTAGGATTAGTATAGGGTTAGTCTCAGGGTTAGGGCTAGTGTTATGGTTAGGGTTAGAATTACGGACAAGTTTAGGGCTAGTTAGGGCTAGAGTAGGGCTAGGGTTAGGGTTAAGACTGGTGATAGGGTTAAGGCAAGGGGTAGGTTTATGGCTAGGGTTAGGGTAAGGTTTAAGGGTAGGGCTGGAGTCAGTTTTAGGCTTAGGTTAGGGTTAGGTTTAGGATTAGTTCTAGGGCTTGGGCCAAGGCTAGGGTAGTGATAGTTTTAAGTCTAGGGTTAGGGTGTCGGTTAGGGCTAGGGCTAGGGCTAGGG
>NW_028096400.1:0-585 GCF_014824575.4 Sturnira hondurensis
AGCAAAAGACACTTAGGAAAGTGAAAAGGCACCTACAAACTTGGAGAAGATACTCACAATTCATATATTTGCCAAATATATATATATATATATATTTAAATATTTTATTTATTTATCTTTAGAGAGGAAGAGAAGGAGAGAGGAAGAGAAACATCAATGTATGGTTGCCTTTTGTACGTCCCCTGCTGGGAGTTGGCCTGCAGGGAACCAGCCTGCAACCCAGGCATGTTCCCTGACTGGGAATCGAACCGCGATCGTCTGGTTCACAGGCCTGCGCTCAATCCACTGCGGTACACCAGCCAGGGCTTTGCCAAATATATTTAAAGAAATATGTAAGCCATATCTTTATTATATAAACAGCTCAAATGAATACGACAAACAGGCCTTTATAAGAGGTAAGACGTTTAATATAAGTTACAAAAAGTACAGTCACCCCTCGGTACACACTGGCTTCGGAACCCGGAACCCGTCCGTCTTGGTCCTCATTGCGGTTTGATGAGGAAAAGTCTCCGTGCTGGGCACTCGCTCGCGCGGGACTCGTCACCCTCGCTAGAACTTGTAAGGGTCAGGCTCTGCCCTGCATTT
>NW_028096401.1:0-803 GCF_014824575.4 Sturnira hondurensis
GAGAGGTGGAGATGGGCTTTAAGACATGAGTCCCCCATCTTCCATGTGGCCGACATCTGCAAATAAGCCACTTTCCTTTACATCAGCACCTGCCTCTTGAGTATTGGCTTTCGTAGCAGCAGGCAGCCGGACTGGCTGGAATTCATTTACAAGATTAGGTCCCTTACAAGAGAAACCCTAGAGAACCCCCTTGCCTATCGCCCCCACTACTGTGGAGGACACAGTGAGAAAATGGACATCTGTCTTGGTCCCTCCAGGCTGCTGTAACAAAACATCATGAACTGGGTGGCTTATAAACAACAGAAATCTATTTCTCACAGTTCTGGAGGCTGGAAGTCTGAGATCTGGGTGACAACATGATCAGGCAAGGGTCCTCTTGCAAGCTGCTGACTCATTGCACCCTCACATGGTAGGCAGGGTGAGGGAGCTCTATGGAATCTCTTTGATAACAGCACTACTTCCATTCATGGGAAGTCTTCCTCATGATGTAATCATCTCCCAAGGCCTCACCTCCTAACACTATCACAGTGGGCACTAGAATTCCAGCATGTCAATTTTGGGGCTACACGTACATTCGGATCATAGTACCACCTGTGAACAAGTAAGAAGGCTCTCACCAGACACTGATTTTGACAGCAAGTAGATCTTAGTCTTCCCAGCGTCCAGAATTGTCAGGAAAAAAACCCTTTTTTCAGCCCTGGCTGGTGTAGCTCAGTGGATTGAGCTCGGTCCTGTGAACTACACGATCGCGGTTCGATTCCCAGTCAGGGCATATGCGGGGGTTGCAGGCCAGTTCCCAGCAG
>NW_028096402.1:0-1052 GCF_014824575.4 Sturnira hondurensis
TCTTGAACTGTGCTTCTGAGAGGCTGGCAATTTCTCGGTTGCTTAGAGTTATCGGCTCTGGGACTTCGAGTTTTTCTTGCGCCATCTTTTGGGCTGTTGGTGCCTGTTATGTAACAGGATTGGAGCCCTAGGTGTCCACCAGAGCAGGCAACTCAGTCACTGGGTTGTGACGCTGTATGTGGGGGCGGGGTCAGAGAGGAGCAATGGTGTCCCGTCTGCCACCTCCTGCTGCAGCCCCCACAGGTGCGGCAGCTGCCACCGTCAACGGGGCCTGTGCGTTTCGTACCACTGCACGCAAGTGTGCCACCGCCGTCAGCCCTCGCGCCCTGGGGCCTGAGTGGTCCATCTCACTGTGCGCGAATATTCGACTGCAGTCAGTCTACCCCACACCCGGACTGGGTCCAGGCCACTTACGTGCCTAGGTCAGGGGATCTGTCCTGCCTGACCCTGCTCCGCTGCTGGCTCCGCCCCTCTCACCGTCCCGGTTGAATGGTTAGTTGTTGTCGGACTTCCATATAATTCAATTTTCTGTTCTTTGGCTGTATCTTTGTTCTCCAAACCTTTGTTGTATTCAAACTTGGTTGTGGGAGAAGGCACAGTGTTTCCACCTATGCCTCCATCTTGGCAGAAATCCGTTTTTTCATTAATTTTAAATAAGTTTTCAATTTCTTGCTCTTCCTTTTCTCCTTGTGGCATCCCTATGATTCGGATTTTGGCATGTTTGGAGATGTCCCAGAGGTGCCTTATACTATCCTCATTTTTTAAAATTCTTTTATTAAGTTTCAATGCATTTTATGTTTAGACAACCTAATGACACATTTTTTCTTTTTTACTTTTTTAAACATTTAAAAATTGTTATTCAAGTACAGTTTTCTGCCTTTCCCCCCACCCCTTCACACCACCCCAGCCCTCCCCACCTCCCTCCCTCCCCTTTCCACCCCCACCTTGTTATTGTCTGTGTGTCCTTTACAATTGTTCCTGTGAACCCTTCATCATTTTCCCCTATAATCCCCTCCCCTGTCCCCTCTAGTCACTGTCAGCCTATTCTTAAT
>NW_028096403.1:0-1332 GCF_014824575.4 Sturnira hondurensis
AGAGAAGACATTATATGATACCAAAGGATCATAAGAGATGACTATAAGCAATTATATGTCAACAAATTTGATAACCTAGAAGAAATAGATGAATTTCTAGAAACATACAACCTACCAAGACTGAATCACCCAACAAACAAAAGTCCAGGATGAGATGGCTTCCCTGGACTTCCCCAAAATTCAGAGAAGAATAATACCAATTTTCTCAAGCTCTTTCAAGAAATAGATAAGAGGGAACACTTTAATCTCTTTTACAAGGCTATGGTTACCATAATACCAAAACCAGAAAGGTCACCCCAAGAAAAAATTACAAGCCAATAGCCCTGATGAATATAAAGGCTAAAATCTTCAGTAAATTATTAGCAAAATGAATTCAAAGTACTGAAAGGATCACATACCACAATCAAATGGGATTTATTCCAGGGATGCAAAGATGGTTCAATGTCCATAGATCAGTAGGCATGGTATGCCACATTAACAAAATGAAGGATAAAATTCATATGATCATCTCAATAGATGGGGAAAAAAGCATTTAACAAAATTCATGATTTATTTAAGATTTAAAAAAAAACCCTCAGCAAACTGGGTATAGAGGAAACATACCTCAACATAATAAAGGTCATATATGACAAGCCTATAGTTAACATACTTAACAGTAAAAGTTGAAAGATTTTCCTCTGATATCAGGAACAAGACAAAAATGCTTACTCTAAACACTTATTCAGCATAGAATTGGAAGTCCTAGCCAGAACAATTAGATAAGAAAAAGAAATAAAAGTCTTCCAAATCAAAAGAAGTAGAACTATCACTACTTGCAGAAGAAATAATAAGTGTTGGGGGTGGGGATGTGGAGAGAAGGAAACCTTTGTGTGCTGCTGATTGAAATGTAAATTGGTGTAGCCACTGTGGAAAACAGTATGGAAGTTCCTCAAAGAATTAAAACGAGAACTACTGTATAATTCAGCAATTTCACTTCCAAATATATATCTGAAGAAAATGAAAACTCGAAAAGATACATACATCTTTATGTTCATTGCAACACTATTTACAAAGGTCAAGATATAGAAACAACTTAAGTGTCCATTAACAGATGAATGGATAAAGGCAATGTGCTATATATATAAAATATAATATTATTCATCATAAAAGAATAAAATCTTGCCATTTTCTACAATATGAATGGACCTTGAGGCCATTATGCTAGGTGAAATAAGCCAGATGAAGAAAGACCAGTATGATCTGATCTTACTTATATAAGAATCTTTAAAAGAAAGAAAGAAAAAAAGAACCAAGCTCATAAATACAGAAAGCATATTGATTGTCAGAGGTGGG
>NW_028096404.1:0-2644 GCF_014824575.4 Sturnira hondurensis
GGTGTGTTCCTTCTTGGGTCCAACTTCTTTGGGACTCTCTGAGCTTCCTTGACTTCCTGAAAGTCTATTTCCTTTGCCAGACTGGGGAAGGTCTCCTTTATTATTTGTTCAAATAAGCTTTCCACTCGTGGCTGTTTCTTTTCCCCTTCTGGTACCCCTATAATTCGGATGTTGGAACGTTTAAAGATGTCCTGGAGGTTCGTAAGCCTCTCCTCAGTTTTTTTGAGTTCATGTTTCTTCATTCTTTTCTGGTTGGATGTTTCGTTCTTCCTTCTGGTCCACTCATTGATCTGAGTCCCAGTTTCCTTTTCATCACTATTGGTTTCCTGTGCATTTCCCTTCATTTCAATTAGTTTAGCCTTCATATGTTCCTCTAATTTGTGACTAAAATCAACCAGTTCTGTGAGCATCCTGATCACCAGTATTTTGAACTGTGCATCTGAGAGGTTGGCTATTTGTTTTTCGCTTAGAGTTATCGGCTCTGGGGCTTTGAGTTCTTGAGCCATATTTTGGACTGTTTGTGCCTGTTACAGATGATTATGTCATAGCTGATACTGCCCACTGTCACAAGCACTTTAGCTTCCCTAAATCGGAAGATGACTTTGATATTACTTGTAATTTTGAGTGAACTGTTTACCCCAACTTCAAATACTAGATATTCAGGGATGAACATTGATTTTTTCATAAACTAGGGCTATCTCTAAGTGGTTATGGAGTACTCAAACCAAGACCATACCTCCACACAGAAGATCTGTTTTCACAAACAGGTTATTCTTTTAAAGTAGATACAGAGAATCAGAAATATTTTTCTAATCTGAATTCTACCTGGACACCTTGAATGAGATTATTTTTTCAATTTCTGTGATTATTTTAGGAATTCAATACTTATGAGAATACAAACTATGTTTCTCTAGAATGTTTCTCTTCATATCTAACCCATGTTTTGTGGGTTTTTTTTTAATGAATGTGCTTATATGAGCTCTGTCTGGAAAAAGTCCAGACATTGTTAATATAATGAGAACAATTTGTATAACATTGATGTAACCTGACAGCCAAGGAGAGTGGACTGGAATGCACATGCGTGAACAACAGTGATTTCACCAAACTAATTGGGTAGATGCCTTTGAGTGAGCATGTGTACTGTGTGACTATCCTATTCAAAATGACTGAGTAGATCAACAAATCTGCATCAAATTTTGTATTAAGCTTGAACACTCCTCCACGGAAACTATTCAGATGATTCAGAAGGCTTTTGAGGATGATGCAATGAGCACAGTGCAAATAAAAGGATGGCAGAAATGTTTCAGAGATAGTCAAGAATCTGTTGAAAGTGATCAATGTCCCAGAAGTCTTGCAACAAGCAGAACACCTGAGAATGTTGAACATGTATGGATTGCAATCAACAAAGATTGGTAACTGACAGTGAGAGAACTGGAAGCTGATCTGGAGATTCTCAAAACTATTGTGTCCAAGATTTTGACACAGGATCTTGACATGAAATACACGGAGGCAAAGTTCGGTCCATGGCTTCTGTTACTGCAGCAGAAAGAACATGGTGCGGCAGTTGGAAGAACTGTGAGGTCCCAAAGTGCCTACTTTGAAGGAGACTTAGACATCATTGTCCCATGTACAATGTTTCTTGTATCTTCCTCAGTAAATGCCTTTCTATGACTGAATACTTTCTGAATAGATCTTGTATGTGGGCCTCAAAGCCACTTTTCACAAACAGGTTATTCTTTTAAAGTAGATACAGAGAATCAGAAATATTTTTCTCACCTAAATTCTACCTGGACACCTTGAATGAGATTATTTTTTTTTCAATTTCTGTGATTATTTTAGGGATTCAATACTTTTGAGACTACAAACTATGTTTCTCTAGAATGTTACAAAGATGGGGTTAAAAATGAGACAGACACAGCAATCCACAGGATTATCTGGATTTTATCTCCATCCACAGATACAGAAACAATCCATTTATATCTGAGTTCTATCCATTTATATCTGGAAATCCCTAGCATGGGACCCCCATGTCTTCCATCTTGTTCTTCACTGCTGAGAAAGTTGCTTGAGTACCTGACCACCTTTTCTGCCCTAGATTTTATTTGTGCTAAACTTTGCCACATGGTTATCAAGTGGAATCTTGCCTAAGTCTTCCATATGTTACAAGATCTGTAGTGCAAGCAGATTGTAAAATTATTGCCAGGCCCATATGGCCCTGCCTGCCTCTCTAGCCAGAGCTCTCCTCTTCCTCTCCTTGAACTCAGCGCTCCTGCCATAATGAGCTTCTCAGTGCTTCCTGTTGTTTCCTGATGTCTTTTATCTCTGTGGTTTACGCCTCTGCCCACAACCCTCTCCCCACCCTGCCCTTTGGTTGCCTCTCAGTCTTCATCATTCTTCTTTTTGATCTGAGCTCCAAGGTCTCTTTTTCCCAGAAAACTTCTCCAATTTCCTTAGGTGAGGTTACGTTTCCATTCTCACTCCTTTTGCCCTAGAGCATCTGTATCTTTTGCATTTGTGTGTTTGTATTCGCACCTGGTCCGTGACCTCCTTGAGGAGAGAGGGTGCTGTGTCACACATCCTTGTATGGCCTGGCTTAGGCTACTGCCCAGGATGTAGAAGGCGTGATGGATATGGGTTGGATAAA
>NW_028096405.1:0-1120 GCF_014824575.4 Sturnira hondurensis
GGGCCCCTCCCAAGGACAGTATACTAATATCTATTGGGCTCTTCTGTCCGCCGCCAATTGGAAAGATGCTCTCAATGCCAGAGATTTGTGAAAAGGAAACAAAATGTTTATTTAATGCTATTCAGGCCTAATGCCTTTATTAAAATATTAAAGTCTTTAACGGTATACACCTACACGCGCACTCGCGCACACACACACACACGCACACACACAGCGCTCCCTTCTCCCGCTGTCCCAACTCCGGGTACTGTAAATCAGGAAAAGAGCACATGTCCGTTTTTCAGGTCACTGGCATGTGAGCTGTGTCGCCTGTCCAGGCAGGATCTCCAATTAATCCAAAGTCATGCGGCACCTTTCACTGGCAAGAGTTCTTTGTACCAAGTTCCAGTCAAAGTCTCTCCTGCTTTCCAGGCCACTCAGCCAAAGGGAGCGCCCCAAAGCCACGTGGGCCTCTTCTACCAAAGCCGCACTCCACCAAAAGCGCGTTTTTCTTCTTCACCTAGCCGCAGGGATCTCCATTCTGGCAAAGCTGCGTGGTCTTCCCTTTCACCTGGCCAAGAGGGGGTCTGCACTCTGCTGAAACGGTGTGGCGCTCTCTCCTAATGGCTACAG
Organism: Sturnira hondurensis; assembly: GCF_014824575.4. Classification (NCBI taxonomy): domain Eukaryota; kingdom Metazoa; phylum Chordata; class Mammalia; order Chiroptera; family Phyllostomidae; genus Sturnira; species Sturnira hondurensis. The sequence goes on from NW_028096405.1 coordinate 613, forward strand.
GGGTCTACATCTTTCCAAAACAGCGTGGCTCTCCCCCTCACCTGGCCAGGAGGGGGTCCTTACTCTGCTAAAGCAACCTCTCCCACAGGCACTATCTCAGAGAAGCAGCCCCCAGTTACATCCCGGGTAGCAGCCGCTCACTTCTCCCTTGCCCAGAACTTGGCCACAGCTATTTAACATATCTATGAAACCAGTTAAAGGTTATAGATATGTTAAATGACCATTCCAGAGGTTAGCTGCAAAACTGTTGCTATGCAAAACAGCTTTCAATGGCCCTGCTCCATTCATCCCTTCCCCCAACTAACACCTGAGTGGGGGGCAGAGGACATCTTAATATTTCCTCCAATATTCCTATACACTTTGAGTTCTGGACACCATTCCAAATCTTTTCTGGGCCCCCCCCCCTTGGCTGCACCCTGTATCATGATGACCACACCCCATTTCACTGGAGGAGGTTTTTCTTTTTGTTCTTGAGTCTTAAGACACCAGTCAGGGGTCTGCCTATAGC
>NW_028096406.1:0-673 GCF_014824575.4 Sturnira hondurensis
GTAGGCCCACACTAGCAGCAGCCAGCCTAGATTCACAGCTTGGCTTTGCCTGAGTAGCTCCAAGCCCAGCACAAGTAGCAGCCATCTCAGAGTGCTTTATAGCTCAGGCAGGGTGGCCCTGAGAAGAACCTGGGTAGGAGGTGACCTTGGCCTGTACCACCAAGGGAAACCCTAGAGCCTGCACATCTAGTGGACAGCTATAGACCAAGTCAGAGTGATACAGGGTGCAGCCAAGGGGGGACCCAGAAAAGATTTGGAATGGTGTCCAGAACGCAAAGTGTACAGGAATATTGGAGGAAATATTAAGATATCCTCACCCCCCCCCCAAGGTGTCAGTTGGGGGAAGGGACGAATGGAGCAGGGCCATTGAGAGCTGTTTTGCATAGCAACAGTTTTGTAGCTAACCTCTGGAATGGCATTTAACATATCTATAACCTTTAACTGGTTTCATAGATATGTTAAATAGCTGTGGCCAAGTTTTGGGCCAGGGAGAAGTGAGTGGCTGCTTCCCAGGCGAGAATTGGGAGCTGCTTCTCAGAGAGGGCCTGCTTGAGAGCCGTGTGGCTTTAGCAGAGTGGGGGCTAACCAGGCTAGAAAACGGGGGCTGCTTCTCTGAGAGAATGCCTGCGAGAGAGGCATGTGGCTTTAGCAGAGTGAGGACCCCCTCTTGGCC
>NW_028096407.1:0-521 GCF_014824575.4 Sturnira hondurensis
AAGCTAAATACACATTCTTTTCAAATGCACATGGAACATTTTCAAAGATAGACCATATGATAGGACACAAAACAAGACAACAAATTTAGGAAAATAGAAATCATACCAAGCATCTTCTCTGATCACAAGGGACTGAAATTGGAAACCAACCCCACAGGAAAAAACCCAAAACACCCAAAAGCATGGACTATTGAATGGTAGGCTATTAAACAACGAATGGGTTAAGATTGAGATTAGGGAGGAAATAAAAAAACTTCTTGAAACTAATGAAAATGAACTCACAACAATCCAAAACTTATGGGACACAGTGAAGGCAATCCTGAGAGGGAAGTTCATAGCAATACAGGATTACCTAAAGAGGATAGAAACATTTCAAACAAACAACCTAACCCGATGCCTGCAAGAACTTGAGGAACAACAACAAAGACAGCCCAGAGCAAGTACAAGGAAGAAAATAACCAAGATCAGGGCAGAATTAAATGACATAGAGACTAAAAGCACAATTCTAAGGATCAATGAAT
>NW_028096408.1:0-1119 GCF_014824575.4 Sturnira hondurensis
CACAGCAATCAGACAAGAAAAGGAAATAAAAGGCATCCAAATCGGAAAGGATGAAACAAAACTGGCATTGTTTGCAGATGACATGATAGTGTACATGGAGAATCCTATAGCCTCTACCTAAAAACTGCTGGAACTAATAAATGAATCTGGCAAAACAGCGGGATACAAAGTCAATATCCAGAAATCAAAGGCATTTTTGTATACCAACAATGAAGCAGCAGAAGCAGAAATCAAGAGAATAACCCCATTCAATATAGCAAAAACAAAAATAAAATATCTGGGAATAAACCTAACCAAGTAGGTAAAAGACCTGTATGCAGAAAACTACACAACACTGATGAAAGAAATCAAGGAAGACACAAATAAATGGAGACATATACCGTGTTCATGGATTGGAAGAATTAACATCATCAAAATGTCCACACTACCCAAAGCAATTTACAGATTCAATGCAGTACCTATTAAAGTACCAATGGCGTTTTTCACAGACATAGAACAAGCACTTCAAATATTTATATGGAACCATAAACAACCCCGAATAGCAGCTGCAATTTTGAGAAAGAAGAACAAAGTAGGAGGGATCACAATACCTGATATCAAACTGTATTACAAGGCTGTAATCAAAACAGCCTGGTACTGGTACAAAAACAGACACATAGACCAATGGAATAGAACAGAGAGCCCAGAAATAAACCCAAATCTCTATAGTCAATTAATGTTCGACAAAGGGGGAATAACATAAAATGGAGTAAAGACAGCCTTTTCAACAAATGGTGTTGGGAGAACTGGACAGCTACATGCAAAAAAATGAACCTTCAGCACCAACTTACACCATACACCAAAATAAATTCAAAGTGGATAAAAGACTTAAATATAAGCTGTGAAACCATTAAATCCCTAGGGGAGAGCATTGGCAAGAAAATCTCAGATATTCCACGCAGCAATATGTTTACTGATACGTCCCTTAGAGCAAGGAATATAAAGGAAAGAATAAACAAATGGGATCTCATCAAAATTAAAAGCTTCTGCATGGCTAAGGAAAACGGTATCAAGATCAAAGAGAAGCTACTGTTTGGGAAAACATATTTGCCAATGACACCTCGGACAAAGGTTTAATCT
>NW_028096409.1:0-3002 GCF_014824575.4 Sturnira hondurensis
CACAGTTCTATGAAGAATCTCCTTTCTTTTGGTAAAGAGTGGCATTTAAAAGGCAATATTTGACTCCCAGTTATGCTTGTTGATACTGAAGTGTTACTACTTGGCTCTCTTGTCCACAGAAGTAAGAGGTATATATTTATGTACTTTGTATACATTTCTAATGTGGAGTTATGCTCTACCTGTACATCATAACTATGTGAAGCTAAACACTACTGTATACCGATGTTTCTGACTCTCATCCACAATTTCCAAACAATGTGCCACAAAGTTGTTAAACAAATAACACCTGACTTTTTAGTCAGAGGAACAAACCTCTTTCCGGCAGATTGTCAAATTAAAACAGGACAGCAGCCAACACAATAGCCATCCAGTGTGAATGAATAGAAAGTATAACTATTTTATATCACATTAGCAAGAAATATTTTTTGGTATGCTGCAGAATTTTTGTCATTAGGTATGTGTGACATGAGAGGGAGAAGGTTGACAATTGCTGCTCTCATCTATTTCACCCCAACTCGTCCCTTTTCTCATCTGTAACTGCCTTCTCTGATAGTGAGAGACTTGGTTCTCAATGAATGCCGTTCATTAATTGCTTGGTGTGACTGGTTTGCAAGTATATTAGTTTTATAATTGTTTTTTATTTAAACTTCACTGTATTTTTTCATTACCATTTATTCCCTTTATACTCCCTCCCCACAGCAATCACCACACTCCTGTCCACGTCCATGAGTACTTTTTCTAAATTTTAATCAACCACTTCACCCCCAACCTCTCCATAACTAGCTGCCATCTGCTTTCCATCCATGAGCCCATCTCTTTTTTGCTTCTGAGTTCAGTTTGTTCTTAATCTATATGCCCATGAGAATCAACTTCATATTACTGAATAGTATTTTTTATGGTTTCTTTTACTTTCAACTTTGCTCTACATATTGTGTTCTAACACTAGTTAGGTCATCTCATTTTTTTTCCTATTTCCATTTTTTTCCCTCACACCTTTGTAGTACTATCTGATTTTTCAAAGACTTTCTATTCACTCGTGGGATTCTCCTGTACTCCTGTCTGCTTCTTTCTGATTTGTGCACATTAAATTTCATGCTTTGCTCTGTGTAGTTCTATGTCTTGTAATAAATCCAGAGTTATCTGTTTACCAGCCCATTACCATGGAGATTAATTTTATTATTCTAAAATTTCCTTTTTAAATCACTTCTATAGACAACCATTCTTCATTCTACCAACCATTAGAAATCATTGAGCTTTTTTCATCTCTGTTATGTACATGGAATCCTACAATTAGGAGCCTTTAGCTCTTTCTTCCTTCATATTACAATCCACTTTAGGCTCATTGAGATTGGTTCACAAGGAAATATTATTCTATTTTATTAATGAATAGTGTTCCAGTTTAACGATGGTTTACAGTTTGCAAGTGCTTATGGTTGTTTCTGTTTGTCAATTCTTAATCTCAATAACACTTAAAAAGGTTTGTGTAGAGGTGTATGGTGGAACATACGGTTTCACTTTCAATTTAAAATTCAATTCTCTTGTCCCTGTGTGAACCGACAGCTGTTGGAGCAAAAGGTTTTGAAAAGAGAATTTTTGTCATGTATTTGCCTTTGCATCTTTTATAAAAATTAGTTAATTATATAGCTATGAATCATTTCTGGATGCTATAGCCTGTTCCACTTATTTGTAGGTCCATCTTTTTCCTAATGCTACACTCTCTTCATCAGTATATGTTATAGTTAGTTGTGAAATGAAATAACTTTAATACTCTTACTTTGTTTTTACTTTTCCCAATGATTTTGCTTATTTGTTGTGGAATTACATATGAGTTCATTATCAGCACGTCAATATTTATACTCAAAAAAGCCTTACATGGGTTTCAATTATGATCCCATGGAGTCTATGAGGAGGCCAAATTTAAGTCTCCTGATCCATAAATATTGTATCTCTCTGTCTCTTTTGTTTTTTAGATTTTATTTGTTGATCTTTAGAGGGGAAAGGAAGGAGGGAGAAAGAGAAATAGAAATGTATGGTTGCCTCTCGTGCATCCCCTGCTGGGTACTGGCCTACAGGCCAGGCGTGTGCCCTGACTGGGAATCAAACCACGATTCCTAGGTTCACATGCCCATGCTCAATCTACTGAGCTACACCAGCCAAGGCTGGATATAATATATTTTACACTCACTTATCTAAAATTTTATTCTTCTGTAGGCTGTAATTTTTCATCACTTTTAAGGCAAATGTCTTAAATACATTCAAAGAACTAAACAAAACTCAGATTAGGGACATGCAGAGAAAATGGCGGCGGAGTAGGACGGAGCGACTGCAGTTCTCCTACACTTGGGGGAAAATCCTGGCAGATTGACAGAAGAACAGTGCAATCAATTCCCCAACCAACAATTCCCCAGCATTTGTGAAAATAAGAGACCAGAGATAGTGACAAACCAGACAGCTGGAGGTCGTTGGGGTCTCGGGGACGCGAGTGGGGACGGAGGCGGCCAGACCGGCGGCAGCCATTAGCCAGCGCGTAAAGACGGAGCCGCGGCTGCCGCAGCGGTTGGAGCCCAGAGGCTTCCTTCTGTCTGTACCCAGCGACAAGGGCGTCTGCCACAGAGAACTCATCGGGAGCCCGGCAACCCTGAGAAAAGTCAAGGGCAACGGCAGCGGTGGCGGCGGCGGCAGGACGGCAGCCATTGGCCGGCGCATAAAGACCTTGGAGCCTTGGCTGCCTCAGCGGTCGGGGCCCAGAGGCTCCCCCTGCGCCCAGCGACAGAGGCGTCTGACACAGAGGACTCATTGGGACCCCAGCACCTGTGAGTAAAGACAAAAGCCAGAGCGGCAGGGCCGGCTGCCCTCAGGAGCCAGGCACCCCAGAGTAAAGTCAAAAGCAGCAGCGGCGGGACCAGCAGCCATTGGCCGGCGGCGCGTAAAGACCTCGGAGCTGCTGCTGCCGTAGCTTCCAGGGCCCAGAGGCTTCTGTCTACCCCCAGCGTCGGGGCGTC
>NW_028096410.1:0-648 GCF_014824575.4 Sturnira hondurensis
AAGGGAATAGCACACAAGGGAGCCCCAATAAGGTTGGCTGCTGAGTTCTCAATGGAAACAGTCCAAGCAAAAAGAGAATGGCAAGAAATACCCAAAGTAATGAGAACCAGAGGCCTGCAACCAAGGCTACTTTACCCAGCAAGGCTCTCAATCAAGATAGAAGGCCAAATAAAGAGCTTCCAGAACCAAAGAAGTCTAGAAGAATACACCTCCACCAAACCAGCTCTGCAAGAGATGCTAAAAGGACTGCTCTAAGGAAAGGAAGGAAAAGAGAGAGACAGAGAGGAACACAGATACAGAAATGGCAGTGAATAAGTACCTATCAATAAAAACATTAAATGTAAATGGATTTAATGCTCCAATCAAAAGACATAGAATAGCTGAATGGATAAGAAAGCATGACCCAAACATATGCTGCCTACAAGAGACCCACCTGAGGACAAAAGAACATCAAAGACTTAAAGTGAAGGGCTGGAAACAAATTTTCTAAGCAAACAGACAAGGAAAAAAAGCCAGCGTAGCAATTCTCATATCAGACAAAATAGACTTTAAAAAAAGGGCCACAAAGAGAGACCCAAAAGGTCACTTCATAATATTCAAGGGAAAAATCCACCAAGAAGACATAAACATTGTAAATATATATGCACC
>NW_028096411.1:0-730 GCF_014824575.4 Sturnira hondurensis
TAATCCAAATCTATACTAAGGTGATAGTAATACTAGTCACTCAGAAACAAATAATAATATCACATGGAAAAATTGGGGGATAACAAACATGAGTCCCAGAGTTTCAGACTTCAGGGCGAAGAGACAGCACGGTGAGCATGGGAGTTGTCAGTGTCTTGCAAGGAAGGATCTCTGGAGCCAGGTGAGCAGTGGAGCAGATGAGGTCCTCAGTCTAGCAGGGCAGAGCCTCCAGAAGTCAATGCCAAGGGAGACCAGTGTGGTGTGGAGAAGCACTATGGTGTGTGGAGCTCAGCGGTCTCAGCAGTGTTCTGGAGCCTGCCTCAGTTATATCCTTGAGAGTTGTGTACTCCACCCTTCTGGGTCTCTTGATAAATATCTTGACACTCTTGATGGCAAGTGGAAAACCTCCCCAAGAACCTGTTTATGGGTGGCCCCTCTCTGAAGACATGGCTGTTCTGCTGAAGTGTGCAGGTATCTTAGGTGTGTCTCCTGGCCAGATGTGTCTAGCGTGACTTAGGTAGTTTCCCTGATGAACCAGAGTGTCAGAGCTAATGGCAGCCTTCTTGGTTGACATGAGTGACTTCATTTTGTTTTATATACTGTACTTTATCCTATCTTGACCAGACTGGTACCATGTTATTGGTCCTGCTCTCTGCAGTAGGTCATAAGGTAGTTCCGTTATTTAACTGGTTGAGGAAATTCCACACTGTTTTTCACAGTGACCGCACCA
>NW_028096412.1:0-577 GCF_014824575.4 Sturnira hondurensis
TTCTGAGGAGGCCCTGTATTTCTGGACATCTACCCAGGCCAGCACAGGGCTGCCATGCCCAGAGGCCTGGCTCCTTGGCAACCATCCATCAAGCTCATGCCAGTTCCCACCAGACTAGAGCCACCGAGGAGTCTGTGGTTTCTCTGCTCTTTTTGTAGGGGTTGGGGGTGGGAAAGGAATCCCTCCTTTCATGGCTTCCAAGTATATAGTAGCCAAAAAGAGAACACCAATTACTTTTTTTTATATATATTTTATTTATTTATCTTTCGAGGGGAAGGGAAGGAGAGGGAGAGAAACATCAATGTATGGTTGCCTTTTGTGCGTCCCCTGCTGGGAGTTGGCCTGCAGGGAACTGGCCTGCAACCCAGGCATGTGCCCTGACTGGGAATCGAACCGCGATCGTCTGCTTCGCAGGTCCGCGCTCAATCCACTGAGCTACACCAGCCAGGGCTCCAATTCCTTTTTTAAAGTTTCTTTTATTATAGAACATAGCACATATACAAATATTGTACAGTCAAATTTACTGACAGGCACTGAGAGACCCTGAGACCCTCTTATAACTGCTTGATTCTATAAT
>NW_028096413.1:0-1027 GCF_014824575.4 Sturnira hondurensis
ACGGTATGCTATTAAACAACAAATGGGTCAAGATTGAAATTAGGGAAGAAATAAAAAAAACTTCTGGAAACAAATAAAAATGAACTCACAACAACCCAAAACTTATGGGACACAGGCAAGGCAGTCCTGAGAGGGAAGTTCATAGCAATACAGGCTTACCTAAAGAAGATAGAAATATTTCAAACAAACAATCTAACCTGACGCCTGCAAAAACTCGAAGAACAACAACAAAGACAGCCCAGAGCAAGTACAAGGATGGAAATAACCAAGATCAGAGCAGAATTAAGTGACATGGAGACTAAAAGCACAATTCTAAGGATCAATGAATCCAAGAGTTGGTGATTTGAAAAGATGAACAAAATATACAAGCCTTTAAGTAGTCTCATTAAGAAAAGAAGAGAGAGGACCCAAATAAACACAATCAGAAATGAAAGAGGAGTGATTACAACTGATACCACAGAAATAGAAGGGATTGTAAGGAATTACTATAAAGAACTGTCTGCCAATAAATTTGAAAACTTAGGTGAAATGGACAAATTTCTAGAAAAATGTAATCTTTCAAAACTCAATGAAGAAGTAGAAAGCCTGAACAGACTAATAACAGCAAATGAAATTGAAGCAGTAATCAAAAAATTCCCATCACACAAAAGCCCCGGGCCAGACGGTTTCACAGGAGAATTCTACAAAGCATTTAAGGAAGAGCTAACCCCTATTCTTCACAGACTATTCCAAAAAAATCCAAAATGATGGGAAACTCCCAAACTTTTTTTATGAAGCCAGCATCATCCTAATTCTAAAGCCAGATAGAGACACAACAAAGAAAGAAAACTTTAGGCCAATATTGTTGATGAACATAGATGCTAAAGTCCTCAGCAAAATATTGGCAAATTGCATCCAACAATACATTAAAAAGATCATATACCACGACTAAGTGGGATTCATCCCAGGGATGCAAGGATGGTTCAATATCCGCACATCAATAAATGTAATACACCACATAAACAAAAGCAAGGACAAAAACCACATA
>NW_028096414.1:0-2841 GCF_014824575.4 Sturnira hondurensis
CCAACTCTTTTTATGAAGCCAGTATCACCCTAATTCCAAAGCCAGATAGAGAGGCAACAAAGAAAGAAAATTACAGGCCAATATCGCTGATGAACATAGACGCTAAAATCCTCAATAAAAATATTGGCAAATCGCATCCATCAATACATCAAATAGATCATACACCACGACCAAGTGGGATTCATCGCAGGGATGCAAGGATGCTTCAATATACGCAAATCAATCAATGTAATACACCAAATAAACAAAAGCAAAGACAAAAATCACATGGTCATGTCAATAGATGCAGAAAAAGCTTTTGATAAGGTTCAACACCCATTTATGATAAAGGTACTCAGAACAATGAGAATAGAGGGAGCATTCCTCAACATAATAAAGGCCATATATGAAAGACCTGCAGCCAACATCATAATCAATGGGCAAAAACTAAAAACTTTTCCACTAAGATCAGGAACAACACAAGGTTGCCCACTTTCACCACTTCTATTCAATATAGTATTAGAAGTTCTAGCCACAGCGATCAGACAAGAAAAGGAAATAAAAGGCATCCAAATCAGAAAGGAGGAAACAAAACTGGCATTGTTTGCAGATGACATGATAGTGTACATGGAAAATCCTATAGCCTCTACCAAAAAACTGATGGAACTAATAAATGAATTTGGCAAAACAGCGGGATACAAAGTCACTATCCAGAAATCAAAGGCATTTTTGTATACCAACAATGAAGCAGCAGAGGCAGAAATCAAGAAAAAATCCCATTTGATATAGCAAAAAGAAAAATAAAATATCTGGGAATAAACCTAACCAAGGAGGTAAAAGACCTGTACACAGAAAACCACACAACAGTGAAGAAAGAAATCAAGGAAGACACAAATAAATGGAAACATATACCGTGTTCATGGATTGGAAGAATTAACATCATCAAAATATCCATACTACCCAAAGCAATTTACAGATTCAATGCCATACCTATTCAAGTACCAATGGCATAGTACACACAGAACAAACACTTAAAAATGTATAGGGAAACATAAAAGACCCTGAATAGCAGCCGCAATTTTGAGAAAGAAGAACAAAGTAGGAGGGACCACAATACCTGATATGAAACTGTATTACATGGCCACTGTAATCAAAACAGCCTGGTACTGGCACAAAAACAGGCACATAGACCAATGGAATAGAACAGAGAGCCCAGAAATAACCCCAAATCTCTACAGTCAATTAATATTCAACAAAGGGGGCAATAATCAAAATGGGGTAAAGATAGACTCTTCAACAAATGGTGTTGGGGGAACTGGACAGCTACATGAAAAAAAAATGAAATGAGCACCAACTTACACCATACACCAAAATAAATTCAAGGTGTATAAAAGACTTAATATAAGCTGTGACACCATGAAACCACTAGAGGGGAACTTTGGCAGGAAAATCTCAGATATTCCACGCAGCAATATTTTTACTTATACGTCCCCTAGAGCAAGGGATATAAAGGAAAGAATAAACAACTGGGATCTCATCAAAATTAAAAGCTTCTGCATGGCTAAGGAAAACAGTATCAAGATACAAAGAGAAGCAACAGCTTGGGAAAACATATTTGCCAATGATACTTCAGACAAAGGTTTAATCCCCAAAATATACAAAGAACTCACTCGACTCCACTCAAAGAAGTTGAGCAACCCAGTTAAAAAATGGGGAAAGGACTTGAAGAGACATTTCTCCAAGGACATACAGAGGATCCAAAGACACATTCAAAGATGCTCGATATTGCTAGCTATCAGAGAGATGCCAATTAAAACCACAATGAGATACCACTTAACACCAGTCAGAATGACTATCATAAACAAGGTAAAAAGAAGTGCTGGAGAGGTTGTGGGGAAAAGGCGACCCTAGTTCACTGTTGGTGGAATTGCAGACTGGTACAACCTCTATGGAAAACAGTATGGAATTTTCTAAGAAAACTAAAAATGAATGTGCCCTTTGACCCAGCAATTCCACTATTAGGAGTATATGCTAAGAACTCTGAAACACCAATCCAAAAGAACCTATGCACCCCGATGATCATAGCAGCACAATTTATGATAGCCAAGAGTTGGCAACAACCTAGATGCCCATCAGTAAATGACTTGATCAAAAAGCCATGATACATTTACACAATGGAATTCTATGCTGCAGAAAGGAAGAAGGAAGTCTTACCCTTTGCAACATCATGGATGGAACTGCAAAGCATTATCCAGAGTGAAATAAGGCAGGCGGTGAAAGACAAATACCATATTATATCACCGCTAACAGTAGTCTAAACAACAAAACCAACAAGCAAGCTAAATATGACCAATGACACTCAAATACGGAACAGGCTGACAGGGTCCAGAGGGGAGAGGGGAGAGAATCATAAGGGAAGTGGCGATGGACTCACACGAACAAGTATAAAGTACACATGGACAATAAGTAAGGGTTGGGGTGGAAATGGGAGGGAGGTGGGGAGCACAGGGCGGGGGGTGGGCCGCGTTGGGAATATAAGGCAGAAAACTGTACTTGAACAAAAATTAAATTTAAAAAATTATGAAAAATTAATAATAGACCTTCACTGGAAAAGATAGAAAACACAGAAAATTTGAAAGAACGTAAAGAACCACAATACCACCCCCCAAAGAAAAGAATGAAAAGGGATTGAGGGAAATGCAGGACAACATGAATTGTAATAATATCCATATAATGGGAGAAGGAGAAGGTATCTATATAATACCAGAAGGAGAAGAAGTGCAAGGAGTAGAAAACCTGTTTGAAAAAGCAATGATGAAAAACTTCCCTAATTTGATAAAAGAAAAAATTATGCAAATACAG
>NW_028096415.1:0-890 GCF_014824575.4 Sturnira hondurensis
ATGATCTATAACAACACACAACAATGAGATAAGCAACCCCCACACAAAGTTGCGAAAACTAAGTAACACAAAAGAAAACACACAGTGATTAGATAAGTACAATCAGTCCAAATAACAGGGAAGACTAGCCTATGATATTAGAAGTCAAGCTAAAGGTCACTGTTAAAGGTGGAGATAATTGAAGGGAAATGTGAGCAGATTTTTGATGTTTAGGTAATGATGGATTCCTTGAGCTGAATGCTATTCACACAATGTAGCAAGACTGTGGAAGCACTTTAAAATATACACTTCTATGATATTTGCACTTTTGTGTGTATTATACTACAAAATTATTTTTACAAATAGAAAGGATGTCTCCAACTTCAGTTAATTTCCAAGCTCAAAATTAAAATGAAAAAAAATTATGATAAAACATATTAAAAGCCATTGTAACAACAACAAAAAAAGCCAAGAGGTTATAACCTGAACATCAGGCAAACTTTTATTTAGGGACAGGAAGAGAAAATGAGAAAGAGAGTGGGAAAGGTGAATATTTTTATAATGATGAAGCTTAAAATATTGGGTTGGCCAGAAAGTCTATTTTTTTCCCATAAGATGGCTCTAGTAGCACTTTGTCTTCAACTTCATTTGGAACAATTTTGTTAGATTGCATTGTGATAACTGTTATATCAGTGAGCATTAAAGAAAAAACTTTCCAAAATCAGTGACTTTTTGTGTAGTCATTTTAATATTGAAGATGGAAGAAAATAAGTGATATTTTCAGTATGTTATGTTTTATTATTTCAAGAAAGGTAAAAATTGCAACTGAAATGCAAAACAATATTTGTGCAGTGTATAAAGAAGGTGCTTGACTGATCAACCATGTGAAAAGTGTTTTGTGAAGTTTTGAG
>NW_028096416.1:0-538 GCF_014824575.4 Sturnira hondurensis
AACAAAGTAAAGGGTAAATATCATATGATCTTATCAATAGATTTAGAAAAAACATTTGATAAGACAAAATATCCATTTATGTTTAAAACAATCAATAAAATACTTATAGAAAAAAGTACCTCGTCATAATAAAGTCCATACTGTATATATGTCTTTTAAATTTAATACAAGAATAAAAGATTTCAAACAAAGAAACTTTTTTTGCTAAGTTTTCCATTCACTTATGTAGTTATCATTACTGGTGCTTTTTATTTCTCTGTGTGGATTCAAGTTAGATTTTGGTGTCTGTACATTTTATCATTGAAGGACTTCCTGTATATTTCTTGTATGGCATGACTACTAGTAAAAAATCACCTAATTTAAAAAAATAATTTTTTAAAATATATTTTATTGATTATACCATTACAGTTGTTGTTCTTTTCCCTCCCTTCATTCCTCTCCACACTGCACACCCCCTCCCCCACCATTCCTCCCCTTTAGTTTATGACCACATGTCTCAAGTTCTTTAGATTCTGTATTCCCCTATTATTCTTGCCCT
>NW_028096417.1:0-742 GCF_014824575.4 Sturnira hondurensis
AGTGCCCTGACTGGGAATCGAACCACGATCCTTTGGTTTGCAGGCCTGAACTTAATTTACTGAGTTACACCAGCCAGGGCTCAGCTTTTATTTCTGATGATGTGCGTTTAAGGGTGAAGATGTTTTCCGTAGGTTTTGGCATGTAGTATCAAGCAGCTCTGCCTGTGCTCACTCTTGTTGCTGTGATTTCCCCTCTTAATCCCTTTCTTTGTCTCACTGTCCTTGTTACCGAACAAAGGGTCCGAGGGGGGGGGGGCAATACTTGGCCCACCAAGGGATGCCAAAAACTGCTGCAGAAAACAGGGGCCCCTCCCAAGGACGATACTCTAATATCTATAGGGTTCTTCTGTCCGCCGCCAATTGGAAACACATCTCTCAATGCCAGAGATTTGTGAAAAGGAAACAAAATGTTTATTTAATGCTATTCAGGCCTAATGCCTTCCTTGAAATATTAAAGTCTTTAAGGGTATACACCTACACGCACACACACAGCGCTCCCTTCTCCCACTGTCCCAACTCCGGGTACCGTAAATCAGGAAAAGAGCACACGTCCGTTTTCAGGTCGCTGGCACGTAAGCTGCGTCGTCTGCCTGTCCAGGCAGGATCTCCAAGTAATCCAAAGTCATGCGGCACCTTCCACTGGCAAGAGTTCTTTGTACCAAGTTCTAGTCGAAGTCTCTCCTGCTTTCTAGGCTACTCAGCCAAAGGGAGCACGCCAAAGCTGCGTGGGCCTCTTCTACCA
>NW_028096418.1:0-755 GCF_014824575.4 Sturnira hondurensis
CCTGTACTGGTCTGAGGTGAGAGACAGACAGTCCCTGAGCCTGGAATAGACCCAGGTGGGATCATGATCAAGACTCAAATCTAGGGCCTCGAGGTTTTCACATATGCACTCCCACACTAATCTCTACCTCCAAACCTACTAAATGAGTTCCTGTATGGTAAAAGTCCAGTCCTCACATAGGTTCAGTCAAAGAGAAAAACAATCTTCCTTCTGCCGTTTTGATCATTTCACTTGTTTAACTAAATGTAACACCTATTCTGATGAGTAGAAGGTGAACTGGCCTTGAACTTCTTCAAGTGTGCTCAACATCATACAGAGGGGTATTATTCTTTGTAATAAGCAAAGAAACATTGGATGCATTAACATATTTGACATAATTGTCTGTATATTGACATTTCACAGAGCATGGAACCATTTTGAAAGTAAAATGTTGGATAATTCCTTTCAAAGTTTAACTTGAAAGACCATATNTATCTGCATGTCATCAAACAAAGATGGTAATTTCACAGAGAGACTCAGCATTTCAGTGTTGATAGATGCAGACCTGATGCCATTTTGCACTGATTCAGGATCGCATTAGACAAATTCTCCCTCTGCACTAACAGACTGTTGACAGCGGTGTCTGGTATGTCATTAACTAGAGGACAGATTGTTAGAGGGCCCCTGATGCCAACCCTGTTAGGCCCCAACAGCACCTTTTAACACTGTGAGTAGTAACATCATCCACCAGCTACTCAAAGAGCTGTTCCAGGGCT
>NW_028096419.1:0-650 GCF_014824575.4 Sturnira hondurensis
TGTTAGAATCGAGTCGTGCCTGCCACCTGCGTTATTACCTGGTTTTCCAGGGAGACTTACCAGCCCCTTTCAGATCTTGGTCTCACTGGCCTACAATCTCCGAGACCAACGGGGTGGGCCCCAACAACCAGAGTGTTCTGAGCAAAAGCAGTGTCCCTGGAATGCTAGAATAGAGTCTACCAAGGTGACCATTCCAAAAGGAATTACACCGATACGGACGTTTGTTTTTCAAATCAATCAAGTCTCTGTATGGGCTTAGTGAAATATAATAGGAAGAATATGAACAGTGAGAGCCGAATGGCTCTGACTGACCTTGGACAAGTTATTTAAGCTGTCTGAGCTTCTGCTTCAAAATGAGCAAGTAAAGGTGATAATTCCCATGGGAACTGAAGGGAGAGTTAGGAACCCAGAATGAAAGGTGCGGTATATATTGGCCTACACATAGTACAGGATTCGTGAGCATCATTTGATGGATTTATTTATACCCAGCCTTATTTCAAAATGGATTAAAAGAAGATTAAATGCTTGTTTTCTGTTCCTACATAGCCTTATTTGGGAAACGGTAGCATTAATAAATGTACCATACGCTCAAGTCACTGACGTGAACATTGCTTTAATTTTTCCAGTTAAAAGACTATGTTAATTGTATC
>NW_028096420.1:0-881 GCF_014824575.4 Sturnira hondurensis
GATATTTTAGAGTCCAGTGTCATCCCGTCACTTTATATGTGACCACTTTATCTCTTTATACCCTCCCCCTCTGGTAACCCACCATTCTGTTGTCTGTGTCTGAGTTTGTTTTGTTTGTTCTTTTGCTGCTTTTCATTTTATACTCTACATAAGAGTGAAATCATATAATTCCCGTCCTTTTCCTTCTGAGTTGTTTCATTTAGCATGATGCTGTCAGGATCCCACCATACTGTAGAGCAGGAGAGTGAAGTGGGCAGAGGTAAGAGGCAGGTGCTGCTAGAGCGTAAGTTCTGGTGGGATGAGGCCAGAGTCATCATGTTTGATATTATGTCAAGTGTTCATCATTTTGTTGATGACTTGATTTAAAAAAACCCCAGAGCAATTTGGGATCAAATCTGCAACTAAGACAGATGGTCATTTTCTCTTCATATTAAAATGAAGCCATAAATCTCATTTCTGTGAGGCTCATAGACTTGACTGGTTAGTCACTTTCCAAACAGTATTTCCCAGGGGCTTTGAGAAATGGGAGAAAGCACTGTAGACATCAGAATGCAGCCTCCAAAGGTGACTGCCTCAAATAAACATCTTCTTTGGGGTTTTTGAGTTCTGGTAGGTGAGTTTCAAAGAATTTATTATTTAATAGCCATACTTAGTATACAGAACTTCCTGGTGGAATCTTAGTATTCCCAGATGAATTTTTAAAGTGCAAAATGATTTTTTCCTCGGAGGAAAAAATGCCTTAAAAGAAGGTCCATTTTTTTTGTACTAGAATGGCTAAAAATTTCATTTTGAAAAATAATTATGGTGTCAGATTTTGAATAAATGAAGCTATTTTCAGTTAGGAACATGGACCCAGCAGGCAAACTACATGGGTTCTAATC
>NW_028096421.1:0-770 GCF_014824575.4 Sturnira hondurensis
GTAGGCAGCATATGTGTGGGTCATGATTTCTTATCCATTCAGCTATTATATGTCTATTCATCGGAGCATTTAATCCATTTACGTTTTGAGGTTATTATTGAAAGGTACTTATTCATTGCCATTTTTGTACCTGTGTTCCTCTCTGTCTCTCTCTTTTCCTTCCTTTCCTTAAAGCAGTCCTTTTAGTATTTCTTGTAGGTTGGTTTGGTGGAGGCATATACTTTTAAACTTCTTTTGTCTTGGAAGCTCTTTATTTGGACTTTTACCTTTATTGAGAGCCTTGCTGGGTAAAGTAGCCTTGGTTGTAGGCCTCTGTTTCTCATTACTTGGAATATTTCTTGCCATTCTCTTCTTGCTTGGAGTGTTTCCATTGAGAAGTCAGTAGCTAACCTGATTGGGGCTCCCTTGTATGTTACTTCCTGTTTCTCCCTTGCTGCCTTTAAGATTCTCTCTTTGTCTTGGAGTTTTGGATTTTAATGATGATGTGTCTTGAAGTGGGCCTCTTTGGGTTTCTCTTGAATGGCACTCTCTGTGATTCCTGGATTCGTGTAACTTTTTCTCTCAACAAATTAGGAAAATTTTCCATCATTACTCTTTCAAGTAGGTTTTCTATCCCTTTCTCTTCTTCTTCTCCTCCTTCTGGTATTCCTATTATTCGGATATTATGACGTTTCATATTATCTTGCATTTCTCTTAGTCCATCTTCATTCTTTTTGAGCCTCTTTTCCCTTTCTTGCCCTTTCTGGGAGATTCTTTCTACTGTTTCCTAC
>NW_028096422.1:0-990 GCF_014824575.4 Sturnira hondurensis
GGGTCCAACTTCTTTGGGATACTCTGAGCTTCCTCGATTTCCTGGAAGTCTACTGCCTTTGCCAGATTGAGGAATTTCTCTTTTATTATTTGTTCAAATAAGTTTTCCACTCGTGGCTGTTTCTTTTCCCCTTCTGGTACCCCTATAATTTGGATGTTGGAACGTTTAAAGATGTCCTGGAGGTTCCTAAGCCTATCCTCATTGTTTCAATTCTTGTTTCTTTATTCTTTTCTGGTTGGATGTTTCGTTCTTCCTTCTGGTCCATTCCATTGATTTGAGTCCCAGTTTCCTTTCCATCACTATTGGTTTCCTGTGCATTTCCCTTCATTTCAATTAGTTTAGCTTTCATATGTTCCTCTAATTTGTGGCTAAAATCAACCAGTTCTGTGAGCATCTTGATCACCCGTGTCTTGAATTGTGCATCTGAGAGGTTCGCTATTTCCTGGTCACTTAGAGTTATCGGCTCTGGGGCTTTGAGTTCTTCTTGAGCCATATTTTGGACTCTTTGTGTCTGTTATGTATGAGGAGCGGAGCTCTAGGTGTTCACCAGGGCGGGGCCACTCAGTTGCTGGGTTGTGAAGCTGTATGTGGGGGCGGTGCCAAAGGAAAGCAATGGCTTATCCCTCTGCTACCTCCCACCACTGCTGGGGCCTGCACGCCATCCGGTCCATCCCACTGCACACGAATGTGCCACCACGGTCAGCCCGCAGCCACGCACCCACACTGGGTCTGCCAGATGCTACCCCGGCTGCCTGGTCGCCTGGGGTCGGGGGATCCTTCTTGCCCGACCCTGCTCCGATGCTGGCTCAGCGTCTCTTACCAGTCCCGGTTGAAGGGTATGTAGTTGTTGGACTTCCGTATAGTTCAGTTTTCTGTTCTTTGGCTGCGTCTTTGTTTACTAAACCGTTGTTGTATTCAAACTGGGTTGTGGGAGAAGATACAATGTTTCCACCTACACCTCCATCTTGGCAGAAGTCCCACATGTCTCAT
>NW_028096423.1:0-1332 GCF_014824575.4 Sturnira hondurensis
CTGTGACAGTTCAGAAGCCAGTTAAGAGACTGCACCACACTGTGATAAAACACAGCACTGAGGGTCACTGTCTTTTTTCATCGTCCATAAACAGCCTTCAATAATTATTTCTTAAAATAACTTAGAATCTACAGTCTTACTCTTTTAGATTCCAGAACTCACAATCCAACATTCTCTTTTTTGAAAACATGGACCTTTGCCATATTATGACTTCCTCAGATAACCTATAAGGGGCACAATTGTACTTACAAAATACTTCTGATTTCTAGAACACCATTGCTCCAGGTCCTGAACTCATTTACAATGCTAAGAATCATGTACTATTTTATTTATTAATGAACTTATAACTAACACATTTCTAACTCTTCATACCTTCATGTTTTATTCCAAGCTCTATTTTTCATGCTTTATACAGCTAAACTAATGTAATTTTATTATTGCATGATATCTTATTTACCTTGACAACTCATGAATATCAACCTAAAGTTATCATAAATAATACAACTGAGTAAATTGTGTGGTAAATAACATGCAGAAGTAAGTATCTTTTATATATACAAAGAGTAATTTAAAGATATAATCAAAGAACCAGTGGTGAACCCCCAAATCCGGTTTCTGGTCTAGATGATGTGCTCATAAAAAGTTGTTCCAGGGAACTGGTCACTGACATTGGGATCTAAGATTTGTACCTCGAAACAGTCTTTAAAAAAAAAATCAACAGTCACTGATATTCCACTATAATCAACCACTTTTCCTGCTGACCTGTACTAAGATGTTATTCCCCAAACTTCCCACAAGATGGCAGCAGAGATGCACACTTGGGACACATTATTAGTGGCTTGTCCAAAAAGTTTGTTTGATTTTTATGTATAAAATGATAGCGGTTTTTTTTTAACATCTTGGGTTAAAATTAAAATTCATTTTAGGAGACTTCTGCCAAGATGGAGGCATAGGTGGAAACACTGTGCCTTCTCCCACAACCAAGTTTGAATAAAACAAAGGTTTGGAGAAATAAGGACACAACCAAAGGACAGAAAATTGAATTATACGGAAGACCGACTACATCTAACTGTTCAACGGGGACGGTAAGAGGGGCGGAGCCAGCAGCGAGCAGGGTCCGGCAGGACAGGGCCCCCGACCCAGGTGCGCAGGCAGACGAGAACCAGTTGGGGTGGGGGGCAGACCTCGGGTGCATATTCGCGCACAGTGAGACAGACCACGCAGGCCCCAGGGGGCGAGGGCTGACGGCGGTGGCACACTCGTGCAGTGGGACGAAACGCGTGGGCCCGGTGACGGCAGCAGCTGCGGCACCGGTGAGGGCCGTGGTGGCAG
>NW_028096424.1:0-504 GCF_014824575.4 Sturnira hondurensis
TATCAAATTTAAAAATGAACCTTTGGAGAATAAAATAAATTTGACTCAAATTTAAGTATGCTCCTAGATAAAATATCGAGAGAAAAACATGGTTTAAATGAATAATTTCACACACACACGATTATATATACAAGGTCTGTCCAGAAAGTCTCTAGCCATGTAATATGAAAAGAGATACATTTATTGAAGAAGATATAAGAAACACTGTACATAAGACAATGACACTTCAGTCCTCTTCGAAGTAGGCACCTTGGGACCTCACACAGTTCTCCCAGCATCTCTTCCACCGTTCAAATCATTCTGCAAAACCCTTTGTTGGAATCACCATCAGCTGCCTCATGGCATTTTCCTGAATCTCATCGGTGGTCTGAAATCTTTTCCCCTTCAAAGGTGATTTTAGTTTTGGGAAAAGCCAGAGTCACCGGGTAACAAACCCAGTTCATTGGTAGCGGCTTGAATCAAGTCGTTAGCAACTGCAGCACAATGTTCCTTCTGCTCTGGTAG
>NW_028096425.1:0-793 GCF_014824575.4 Sturnira hondurensis
TGGGATGTGCCCTGGGGGTACATGGGAAACCCATGCAAAGCTGAGAGAGCCTAGTATCCTGGCAGCCTGTTTGCCTTACCAGATTGGCACCTGAAGCAGGTTTCACTTCAATGGCATCAATTTGCAGTCATGGATCCTCTGAATAGGAGCAGCACCCTTATTTCCTGGCTCAGCTCCTCCCATATCCTACCTGGTGCCTAAGTGCTACGTGAATGGAGAGCCACAGCTTTTGAATGATCCCACACAGAAAACTTGCTAATGCCAGCTGATTCTCATTGGTAGGTAGTTCCAGGCCCGGAACTAGGTAACATGAAAACGATGCCCATTTCTCTGACAGTTACGTGTGAGTCAACCTCATGTGTCCACGTCGTAAGCATAATATGGTGAGGAGGCGGAACCCAGACTTTTCTTCCTCCTCAGCATCTTACATGCACTCGCAGCCAGACAAGTGCTCTCATCAATATCATGACTACTCCAGGCCACACGAGCACAGTAAAAAGTCTTATACTCATTTTGACAAGTCCCTGCAGAAATAGAGGTTTGGCGGGGGGAGAAGTAACTTGCTCACAATCATCTGATGGTGAGTGGCCTAATATCTGATGGTTGGGAGCCAAACCATGAACTCCACCTCATCCTGGTCTGCATCCAGTACCCCCGCTGCAGTCTGCAAGGTGGGAAGGGGACGGGTGCATGTAAGAATCCTCCTTGTTGTAGAGAAGGGTTCCTCTAAGTGGCCAGGGCGCCCTCTCTTTATGGGTTTTGGGTCACTGCTCTCACACCTCCACCCATCCCA
>NW_028096426.1:0-1203 GCF_014824575.4 Sturnira hondurensis
GGAACATTCTTCCTCTGCTCTGAGTGAGTGTATACTAGTTCCTTTGGTCTGCAATTGCATCGCACCACAGAGTGGGCGAAAACTTCCTCAGGCCTGCCCTCTCAGTGTACAGATGTACCCTTTCAGAGCGCAAGGTGTGATGTCATCCCAGAGCTGGTCCTTCAGGCCCTCTACCCCCGCTGCCCAGACAGTGTTTCCAGTTCACGCCTCCCAGACTACTGTTCAGGACAGGTCTGTGGTGACAGATCTGGTGGGGCCACCTCCACACCCAGGAAGCCAGGAAGACCAGAGGAGGCCAAGGATCTGAGCGGAAGTAGGGGCATGGCTTCCTCAGAGCTGCCCCAGGGCTTTTCACACACTGAGGGAAAATCTTATGCAGATAGGAATCAGCCTCAGTGGGCAGGAGAATGAGGCTCCTCATGAGGTTCAACCTATCTGAGGGAAAGATTGCTGTTCAAATTCCCTGTAGAACAGGGGAACACTGAACCCTTTGCGCCCTGTTTGGTTTTTCCTCCCAGTGCCAACTNTGTCCTTGTCCTGCCCCACCTGTCCACATCACCACTCTAGTAGGAACAGGGCATCCCACAGCCACATGGGGGCCGAGGAAAATGATGGGCGTTTCCTGTACACTTTCACCTCACATAGATCAGAACACCTTTGTGCCGTGGGCAGATTAGTTGCTGTGTCCTCGTGGGATTGGGTGTTAACGGGTATAACGCCCGTAATATTCCAGAGTGACTCAGTCTCTCTCTTTGGTGAGAGGTGCTCCTGATGACAACTGCTGTGGCTTCAGCAGGGAGACTGACAGCACTGTCCCCCTGTCAGGATACAGTGTGTACCAGGTTGCTCCCTGTGAATCTAGCTGGCCGAAAGAATGGGTGAAAGATTCCTGCTGCCTTCCCTCTCAGTAGCCAACTGTTCCTTTCCAGACCCCGAGCGGTGACGTCCAGCACCAGCTGGCAAAAGAGTGCTTCTCCGACCAGTGCCCGGGGAGTAACCAGGTCCAGCAGTACCACTCTGTGGTGCAGTACGGCGTTGCGGTGAGTGGCGTGCTCCGGAATTTCCCACGCACTAAACACAAGAGACTCGGGAAGGGCGAGCATCCAGGCGGAGATTGGGGGAAAGCTTCTGCAGAGCACTGCCATGCGTTTTCCCGGAGTCCCAAAATCCAGTGCAGACAGGACTCTGGATTTCCACTTCTCC
>NW_028096427.1:0-667 GCF_014824575.4 Sturnira hondurensis
TACAAAGCATACATACTTCCACATCTACATTTTGATAGGCTTTCCTCCAGGAAAACTATGAAGTTTCCCCTATTTCACAGATAGCACGTATTCCATATGATTCCTATGTGTGAAAACAAGTGAATTGCTGAATGTTTTCGAATAGTATTTTAGAGGAAACGTATTCACGCTCAAGAACACTTTCTCAGAACTGCGAGAAAAGTTGAAGTATTTCAAAGAACATTGAATATCTGTACCTGTAAAAGGAGTTGACTGCACTACGGTTGGAATCATTTCAGACAGTTTTTTTGAAACAAGCTTTGGAAGGAACTTGTTCATTCCAAGAGATTTCCCAAATTATGAACATTTCTTAGTGGTTAGAACACAGGGAAGCTCAGTTGTGTGAAAGAAGAAAACTGCTNAACTGCTCATCTGCTTTACATGTTGGCATTCACAAAGGAGTTTCTTCCAAGCAGGTACTGCAGAGTACATGAATGTCTGTTCTTCCTTGGTATTTTCTTCTGGAAAGAATGCGTTTCAGTGAACCTTTCAGTAGAAGCTCCGCTACGTTTAAAGTTACATGGGCGTATATTCCTGGTGACTCCTTCCAGAAAGGGAATGTTGTTTGAGTTGCCCTTCCTCCATTCTCCAACTTAGTTAAAACGGGATGATCTGGCAATATTTAAGC
>NW_028096428.1:0-3800 GCF_014824575.4 Sturnira hondurensis
TCTGGAACCTGCCATTCCTACATCCACCTGAGGTGCTGGTAAGGGGATCTGGGGGCTGGTATGCTGGGAAGGACACTGGGAAGCTGTCATGATGGGTCGGGGTGACAGATGGAAGGAAAGCAAAGTGCAAAGTAGTTATCTTTCATTAAACCACTCAACTGAGGTGAAACATATTATTAGATTTAGCAGACTTGTAGAAGTGTAAAAATGGAGTTGCTTCCCTGAGTTTCACACACCCTCCACACCCAGAAAATCCCCACTGAAGTCCCTATTATTTAATAGTGAACACCAAGGACTAGGGCACATGGACCAGATGTGAGATTTCTGCAGGCGACAAATGTCAAAGTAGGTTCCCCCTGTGTGGATAGGAGAGCTGAGATTGAGGAAATGGTGCAGCGAAGTGGGGTTGAGGTGACAGCTGTGACAGTGATGGCACCAGTGTTCTTCAGGTAATGTAGGATATCTCTGAGAAGTTCAGGGCACACGACAACTGCACCAGCATGAAGAAAACGGAGGTGAATGTGGAGGGATAGAAGTGGTGAGAAAGCTTCTTACAGCAAAGAACACAGGTATGCCCAGGGCAACACCTGTGCTCTGTAAAACACTCCTGTCCCCTCTGGCAAGATGGAGAAGGGGAGAGGACCCCCATTCCATAGAGCTGGTGAGCCCAGGGATTTACCCTTCTGCCTCAGAGTGGGCTCAAACTGGACATGCCCTGCCCTTCCTCACATGTCCTTGTGATGCTGCCCAGAGACACATTTCAGATCATACCTGGGTGTCTCTCTTTCCCAATTTTTAAGGGAATTTAGAGACTGTGAGGCATGTGTAAGTGGATGCTGTTGTAGGTCTTGTCATTATTCTCACTTTCATGCCAGGTGAGGGGAGAGAGAAATGATGGTTACATGCTTAGGGAAAATTCCAAGTGAAAATGCATGGGGGAAAAGTGTATCCTAAAAAAGGAGGTCCATTTTGTATAGAACAGTCCTGAGTGTGGTGTGCATAATGGATGGCGATGAATTCCTAACCATCATCTTGATGACACACATAGTCATAGGGTTTTTGTTCCCAATGATGGGCCACCCACACCACATCTCTATCTCTCTTGAAGAGAAACTAAGTACTTGTAATGCCTTTCACCCACTCAGGACAAGACTCACCATTGTCCCTGTTCCCACACATTTACTTCCCACACTGCTGCCAGCTCAGGGAACCCTGTTGCCTAGATCCTGGACCAGGCTGCTCCTCTCTCCAGATTCTAACTCACTGCAAACATTCATGGGACAGTCACATCCCTTCTGAGGTTTTGCCCCCAACACTCACTCTGGTAATCCATTTTAAATGAACAGTGACATTAAGCATGTTCACAACATTGTGCCACCATGTCACCTTCCACATCCAGAAATGCTCACTTTCCCAAACTGGCTCAGTGCCTATTAAGTAATATGTCTCTGCTTTTCTTTCCCTGCTCCAGCCACCACATTCTGTGCTCTGTCTCCAAGCCCTTCACCACTCCAGGTTCTTACAGACGTGGAACTCCACAACCATTGTGATTCTGAGTGTGACTTGTTTCTCTAGGCTTTGTGTCTCTATGGCTCATCTGCATCCTTGCATCTGCCCACTTTCCCTTCTTTTTAAGGGGGAATGATATTTTGTGGTGAGAATGGAGCACATCTTGTTTATTGAGTTTCCTATTCCATCTCTTCCACTTACACAAGGACTCAATTGATTATAAACAACTGTTCTTCCTGTTTTTTTGATCAGGAAGGAGGGGACACGGCACAAGGAGGGCCAACAGCAGACTCAGGTGAAAGGAGTCACCACTTGATCATGTGAAATGGACAGAAAGCACCTGTGACCAGAGGTTGTGCTGAGTTAGGGAAAACAGTAATAATTACCTTAGAGTGTTTGTGGTCCTCTGTCATATTCTCCTGCCTAACCTGGAAGCAGCAGGATGAGGAAAGTGTGGGACATGGATATACAGCCTGTGTGACAGGTATATAGTGGATGAGGTCCTGGGTCTGATGGGGACCAGGTCCATCTCAAAGTCACAGCTGTCTCATAATGTTCCTGGTACTGCAGCTCTTATCCTGCCCCTTCACTTTGGCTCTGAGGAAATAAAATGTTGGAGAAATAAGGTTCATTCAGAAAAATTTGAGAAGTGAGAGTGACATGACAGTCACAAAGGAGTCTCAACTTTAGTTCCAGTCCAAGCATGGCAGACCTGAGCTGCAGGAGGAACCTGTGTGCTCCGGGTGCTGGNAGGATTGTAATTATAATTTTATGTTTAATAATAGATTGATTTCAAGATAGTTATAACTATAAACACCCGTCTACTATTTCTCTCAGTCATATCCACTCACATACTTAGTGTCTCTCATTCTCCACACGTTAGCTCTTAAAATTGCAACAAGGAAAACTCAGCTGAGCCCAAACTCCATGATGACTGCTGTGTGCTCTGTTCTTACTAAGGACTGGAAACACCTGAGAATCCAAGGCTGGGATCCTGTCCCAGAGCTGCAGACTCAGGGCTGGGCTGCTTTTCATGAACAGAGGGGCCCTTTTTGTATGTCCTTTTACTATATAGGGAGCTCTGGGGTTGGACAGTGACATAAAGGACATGGTCCCAGAGTGTGACTTGTGTAAGGGTCATGTGTATTAAAAATGAGCCTGTGCCATCCCCCACTGGCCAAAATGGTCCGTGAGAAGTGCACATGACCTAGGAGAATGCATTTTCCCAGAAGAGAGGTATTTAAAATGACAGATGCCCTTGAAAGTCATGAGTAGCAAACCCATGAAAGAAATCCAAAGCTCAGACCCACAGGGAGCATTAAAAGTGCAGGAACCTCCTCTTCACATGACAGGAAGTTCCATCTGTCTCTATTTCCTGTACAAAGCAATCATAGTAGGAACTAACAGAGTGTGGATCTAGAGAACGTTGACTCAGTGTTGAAGGGGGTGAAGCATCTGTGTGGTTCTTTGGGAGACAGAAGAGTGAACTCTTCAGAGAAGTGGACAGAGCTCCTTGTACATGTTTCTTTAGTCAAGTTTGGAGCTGAATATGCAGCATATTCACTGCCTCCTCTTTCATGTCCTAGATTCTGTAGTAAAACCAGGTTCTAACATTTGAGATACTTAAGAAACTCAGTCATAACTAGTCTGCTACGGTGAATATTTATGTAGAAACTGGAGAGTAAGTATGTTGAAATTTTAGAAATTTCAGATTGCAGAAAGCCTTGATGTGAACCTCTAATAGGAAATATCACATATAAATACAATTGTAATTGATATGAAGAGCATTATTCTCTTTACCTATTTATCACAGGATGAAGAAATAATTCAAATAACCTCCCATTACTGGAGCTGTTGGATCAATCTTTATATCAAAGTGTTCATCACTAGACAGTTTAGCCTGATGTGCACCATCAGGATGCATGTTTACATGAATGTATGGCATAGTTTTAATCGGGTTCAGGAAATGGGATGTGTTGGGGCCCCTGGTTCTTGGACAGTTAATTTCATAAGAAGCCTCTCATCTCTCCCACAGTCTTTATTCATGTCAGTGTGTGATCCATGGGAGTCTGTCACCCTGGCCATACATGATGGGTGTCCACTAAACTTGAACATGATGTACTGTTGTAACCATGTGCAACATGGGAAATTAAACTGCATGCACGGGGATGAATTACCATGGATGATGAATGATCCTGGTTCAAGCTAACACTTTTTCTCTGATCTCCAGACTCTACAGGGATAAGTGTGTGTAGATGACAGTGCTAGGTTTCTGGTTGGTTCAGTAGTCA
>NW_028096429.1:0-993 GCF_014824575.4 Sturnira hondurensis
TCCACTTCATTGATTTGACTCTCAGTGTCCCTGCCATCACTATTGGTTCTCTCTACATTTTTCTTTATTTCACTTACATAGTTTTCATTTTTTCCTTTATTTTCTGACCAAACTCCACCAATTCTGTGAGCATTCTGATTACCAGTGTTTTAAATTATACATATTATAGATTGGCTATCTCTTCATTGCTTAGTTGTATTTTTCTGGAGCTTTGATCTGTTCTTACATTAAGGCCATTTTTTGTCTTGATGCACCTGTTACATAGTAAGGGGCAGAGCCTTAGGTGCTCACCTGGGTGGGGCAACCCAGTCACTGGGTTTTGACACTGTTTCTGGGGCAGGGGTCTCAAAGTGAACAATTACACTTCCTCCACTCTCTACCAGATTTCACTCACTTCCCCCTCTTCCCACGAGCAAATTGGGCCCTCCTGGTTCTGATTTCCAGGTAGGTAGGTTTGTGTACATTCTAGGACCTTGTGGGTCTCTCCAACAAACTCTCCTGTGAGGCTGGGAGTTTCTCCTGGCACCTCAATCCGCACATGTGTTTTCAATTACTGTTTAGAGGCTATATTTTCCCATGCTGGGGCCCTGGGATGCACAGTCTGTCTTGCTCCCCAGTTTTGCCTGGTTTCGCTGCTCATGAATGTGGGACCACCTGGTTCATGAGCCACCTAGTGCATCATGCCCCTCCAGAACCTGTCTCTTTGCTGGATCCACCTGCTGCTTCCTTGCATGTGCAGGGTCTGCAAGCATTTGATTACTTTGCCTTGACCCCTCTCCACCTGACCACTCATCTCCGCCCCTCCTACCAGTCTGGATGAATATGTCTACTTTAACACCTTGGAGCTCCTTTCGGACCTCTGTACAGTTCAATTTTCTGTAGTCCTGGTTGTTTTTCATTTCTAAGTTGTTGTTGTCCCTATTTTGGTTGTTTGAGGAAGGACAGTGTATATACCTATGCCTCCATCTTTGCTGGAAGTTCTGATTCTAAATA
>NW_028096430.1:0-1689 GCF_014824575.4 Sturnira hondurensis
CCTGGAGGTTCCTAAGCCTCTCCTCATTTTTTTGAATTCTTGTTTCTTCATTGTTTTCTGTTTGGTCATTTTTTTCTTCTTTCTGGTCCACTCCCTTGATTTGAGTCCCAGTTTCCTTTCCATCACTATTGGTTTCCTGTGCATTTCCTTTTCATTTCAATTAGTTTAGCCTTCATATGTTCCTCTAATTTCTGACTAAAATCAACCAATTCTGTGAGCATCCTGATCACCAGTGGTTTGAACTGTGCATCTGAAAGGCTGGCTATTTCTTAGTCACTTAGAATTATAGGCTCTGGGGCTTTGAGCTGTTCTTGAGCCATATTTTGGTCTGTTTGCACTTGTTATGTATGAGGGACGGAGCCTGAGGTGTTCATCAGGGTGGGGCGACCCAGTCATTGGGTTGTGATGCTGTATGTGGGGGCGGGGTCAGAGAGGGAAAAAATGGCGCTTTGCTCCACTCTCTCAGATTTCTGTCCCCTCTGCGGCTTTCCACAAGCATATTGGGCCCTTCTGATGCTGGTTCCCAGGTGTGTGGGCTTGTGTACTCTCCAGGACCCTGTGGGTCTCTCCAACGAACTATCTGTGAGCCTGGGAGCCTCTCCCGGCACCTCGACCCTGAAAGTCTTTCCAGTTGGTGCTTTCAGGCTCTAATTCCCGTTGCTGGGGCCCTAGCCTGAGCGGTCTGTCTCACTGTTTCCTCCTTCGCTTGGTTTATCTGCACGAGAATGTGTGACTGCGGTCAGCCAGCCGTCCTGCATCCTCACTGGGTCTGCCAATTGCCACCCTATGCCTGAGATCCACCAACCGCCACTGCCTGGGTCAGTCTGACCGAAATCCACCCCTCTTACCGGTCTGGTCGAATGGTTCATTGTTATCAGACTTCTGTACAGTTCAATTTTCTGTGTTTTGACTGTGTTTTTGTTACTAAAACTTTGTTGTTTTTAAATTTAGTTGTGTAAGGAGGCACAGTGTTTCCACCTACACCTCCATCTTGGCAGGAAGTTCAAAAAAATTTTTTTTTAGGCAGGACCTCCGCCAAGATGGAAGCATAGGTGGAAACACTGTGCCTTCTCCCACAACCAAGTCTGAATACACCAAAGGTTTGGAGAACAAAGACACAGCCAAAGAACAGAAAATTGAATTATACGGAAGTCCGACAACAACTAATCGTTCAACAGGGATGGTAAGAGAGGTGGAGCCAGCAGCGGAGCAGGGTCAGGCAGAAAAGATCCTCTGACCTAGGCGCACAAGTAGCCCGGACCCAGTCAGGGTGTGGGGCAGACTGACTGGGGTCGCACATTCGCGCACAGTGAGACGGACCATGCTGGCCTCAGGGGGTGAACCCAGTGGAGGGCTAACGGCGGTGGCACACTCGCATGCAGTGGGACGAAACTTGCAGGCCCAGGTGACAGTGGCAGCTGCGGCACTGGCCACCTGTGGGGGCCGTGGCGGGAGGCGGCAGACGGGATGCCATTGTTCCTCTTTGACCCCGCCCCCACATACAGCGTCACAACCCAGCAACTAAGTTGCCCGGCCCTGGCGAACACCTAGGGCTCCGATCCTGCTACGTAACAGGCACGAACAGCCCAAAAGATGGCACAAGAAGAACTCAAAGTCCCAGAGCCAATAACTCTAAGGGACCAAGAGATTGCCAGCCTCTCAGAAGCACAGTTCAAGACACTGTTTATC
>NW_028096431.1:0-759 GCF_014824575.4 Sturnira hondurensis
TGGAAGTTGCTTTATAGTGTAATAGAGTCAGGTTTTTAGAAGATCCAAATGTGCTTGAAATTCCTTTATAATGTGCTTTGTTTGTTGCAGTTTCCTTAAACAATGAAGAAAGTAAAGTCTATTTAAAATGAATTTTAATCCAAGAGGTTAAAAAAATAAAACACTCTCATTTTATACATGAAAATCAAAGAAAGTGTTTGGCCAAGCCACTATTACATGTCCCAAGTGCTGCCATCTTGTGGGAAATTTGGGGAATAACATCTCAGTACAGGTGAGCAGGAAAAGGGGTTGATTACAGTGGAATACCAGTGACTAGTTTTTTTTTAAGACTGTTTTGAGAACTTATGCCAAGATGGAGGCATAGGTGGAAACACTGTGCCTTTTCCCACAACCAAGTTTGAATACAACAAAGGTTTAGTAAACAATGACACAGCCAGAGAACCGAAAATTGAACTATACGGAAGTCCGATGACAACGAAACGTTCAAGTGGGACGGTAAGAGGGACAGAGCCAGCAGTGGAGCAGGGTGGGGCAGGAAGGATCCCCCAACCCAGGCACGCAGGCAGCACAGACCCAGTCAGGGTTCGGGGCAGACTGACTGAGTTGCACATTCACGCACAGTGAGGTGGACCGCGCAGGCGCCAGGGGGCGAACCCAGTGGTGGAGGGCTGACGGCGGTGGCACACTTGTGTGCAGTGGGACGAAACGCAAGGGCCCCGGTGATGGTGGCAGCTGCGGCACCTGTGGGGACCGAGGCGG
>NW_028096432.1:0-505 GCF_014824575.4 Sturnira hondurensis
TCTAAGACCCATCCCAGCAGAATATTAGAACTATCTTCAGAGGCTTTGCCAGGATGTTAATATTTCAGTTTGCAAAAATCTCCCTTGTGGGACTCTAGTGCACTGTTGGTGAGAATGCAGACTGGGGCAGCCACTGTGGAAAATAGTATGGAATTTCCTCAGAAAACTAAAAATGGGATTGCCTTTTGACCCAGTAATTCCACTGTTGGGATTATATCCTAAGAACCCTGAAACACCAATCCAAAAGAACCTATGCACCCCAATGTTCATAGCAGCACAATTTACAATAGCCAAGGGTTGGAAGCAACCTAAGTGCCCATCAGTAAATGAGTGGATAAAAAAACTGTGGTACATTTATGTGATAGAATACTATGCAGCAGAAAGAAGGAACTCTTACCCTTCGCAACAGCATGGATGGAACTGGAGAGCTTTATGCTAAGTGAAATAAGCCAGATGGTGAAATAAAAATACCATATGATCTCACCTTTAAATGGAACCTAATCAA
>NW_028096433.1:0-503 GCF_014824575.4 Sturnira hondurensis
TCTCTCACTCTAAATACACTTACTACTAGTTTTTATTAATTAAGTAGCCACCATGTATGAATACTACAATTAAGAAAGCCACACCTCTATCTAAAATAGAACTGCCATCAATATAACTAGTTAATGCATAGCCAGATACACGAAGATCTTTTTTTAATTTACTGGGGTGACATTAGTTAATAAAACCATAAAGGTTTCAAGTGTACAACTCTATCACACATCATCTTCACACTACATTGTGTGCTCACCACCCAGAATCAAGTCTTTTTCCACCATTATTTATCCCTCTGCCCTATTCTACCTCCCCACTTTCCTTTCCATCTGACAATCATCATATTGTTGTCTGTGGGGTTTTTTGTTTGTTTATTTGTTTGTTTTTTGCTTACTCCCTCCACATTTTTTCACCTGGCCCCTAAACCCTCTTTCCTCAGCAGCTGTCTGTCTGTTCTCTTTACCTATGAGTCTGTTTTTATTTTGTTTGTCACTTTATTTTGTTCATTAGA
>NW_028096434.1:0-1265 GCF_014824575.4 Sturnira hondurensis
TCTATTCCCATGTTCTGGGACAGGAGTCATCCTCTGGATTTGGGTGTCACATGAGGTGGACGCAGAGTCTGTGGGGTCTGCTGAGACTCAGATCTGAAATGTCCAGAGCTTGCTGTTTCCTAAGGCCCATCCTTCAGGGAGGGGCTACTTCCCTTCCTGCCAGCCCACTGCTGAGGAACCCATGACCTGTCACACAGAGCAGAGACTGTGGAACACCCCATTTGTTACTCTGAGTTGCGGTGAATTTACACATCCTCTGCACACTGGTGACCATGGCAGGAAGGACCACGACCCTGACCCGCACTGTCCTTCTCTGTCTCGGTGAGCTTCGGGGGAAAGAGGAGGGATGGGGTCCCATCATCTCTCAGGTCCTGGTTACAAGAGACCCAGGAATGAGAAGATTCCCTGGGGACAGAGCATCTGGGTGGACAAGAGGTGGCTTAGCCACACATCGGACTCCAGGACTCAGGGGCCAGACCAGGCTTCCGTGTGTGGATTGAAGGATAATCTCACATGTGCTCTCTTCCAGGGCTGTGTCATGGCCTGTGGGACGAGGTCCAGGCAGGTGAGTCCTCCCCCAGAGCTCCTGCTTCTGAACAATAATGCACCTAGGCAGCTAGGGGACACAGAGTGTGTTTGGGCTTATTGTGACCAGTATGAAAGCGGTCTTGGAGTGACAGCTGAAAAAAACCGAGGGGACAAGGCCTCTTCGGACACTGCAGGTCTGATTCCTTTCCAGAACTTCCCCCCAAACCCTCCATCTGGGCCCACCCAGGCCCCATCGTCAGCAAGGGGAGCCCTGTGACCATCTGGTGTCAGGGGTCTCTGCAGGCGGATGGCTACATTCTGTATAAAGACAGGAGTTCTGAGCCCTTGGATGTGAGGATCCCACAGGCCTCCAGCAACAAGACCGGGTTTCTCATTCAGTCCGTGAGCTCACAGCACACAGGGCTGTACCAGTGTGCGTACAGCACTGCGGACAGGGTGTCTGAGAGGAGTGAGCCCCTGCTCCTGGTGCTGACAGGTAAGGGGGAACCCGGGTCTCCTCCCCACTGTGGGCACCCCCTCAGAGGATGAAGAGGACAGAGTGAGGTTTTACGTGGGGCCTCGCCCCTCACAGCGCACACCTGGGGAAGGTAGGGTGAAAGTCCCCTCTAACTCAGATCCTCCTTCTCCCTCAGGAGTGGACAGTGCACCCTCCCTCTCAGCCCACCCAGGCCCCATGGTGGTGACCTCAGGAGGGAACGTGTCCCTCTTGTGCAGCT
>NW_028096435.1:0-26891 GCF_014824575.4 Sturnira hondurensis
CACTAACTGCAGCAGCCTGAGGGGCTGTTATTGTGGCTCTTCTTGCACCTTTGTACACTCAACTGGTCTTGCCAGTACCCCCCGAAGATCGAGACTGGCACTTCTCATTTGCGCCCTACTGAGAGTGGATTTTCTCCCAGGCTTCCCAGCCCTTGTCTGACCAGAGGGTGCGTGCTCCCAGCCAGGGTTTCTTGTTCTGGTAGGCTTGGGTGTGGACCTTTCCCTGTGTTGTGGCTGAATACACAGGGCAACTCACAATTCTCCCAAACCAACAGCAACAGCCTGACTCTCTGTGTTTCCCTGTCTGCGCTGGCTGAGTATGGGTGAAGCTGGCGACTGGCTCTCTTCCAGGGTCCCAACCAGCAGGGGAGACTCCCCGAGATTCTTCGCCAGCTGGTGCAGGTCTTGCGCCACAGGGATCACCTGGGAGACCCTCAGTTCCCCAAGCCGAGGGTCGGCGCAGACCCCGCCCCACCGGAAAAGCACGGGAGACTGGTGGTTCCCCANGGGGGGGGGGGGGGGGGGGGGGGGGGGGGGGGCTCGGGGACCGGGAAGGCACACGCGATCGGAGGGAGCTCAGGGGCCGGAAAGGTGCACACGATCTGCAGCTGCTCAAGCAAAAGATCAATGCTTGACTCACAGTGCCTCCCAGTCTGCGCCAGCTGAGCAGGGATGGAGTTGGTCTGCACAGCCTCTCTGCCCGGGAGCAGGGATGGAGCTGGCTTGCACCGCCTCGCCCCGGGCGAGCAGGGATGGAGTTGGTCTGTGCCGTCTGAGTAGGGATGGAGCTTGCAACTGACCCACTTCTGGAGGCCCTGACAGCAGCCCGAGATTCCCCGGGACTGCTTGAAAGCAGGCACAGGCCCCTCGAAGCAGGGAGTGATCTGGCAACTCTCAGTTCTCCCAAGCCAGCAACCTGACTGCACGGGTTATCAGAACTGTCTGGTTTGCTTCTGAATGCTCACTCCTCTCTCTGCCACTACTGGCAGACCAATCTCTTATGGTGTTTTCCAATCTGCGCCCTGCCAGACTGGGGTGGTGCTGGTGACCAGTTCTCTCCCAGAGACGGTGTTGCCCACCCTCAGCTCTCAGAGACCTGGGCAGCCGGCCCGGGCCCTGGCTCGGCCTGGCAGAGGGCCCGCCACCGCCTCTGCGCTGCTCTCTCATACCTTGTTGATCTGCGGTCATCTCCTCTCCTCAACCTCTGGTCATTCAGTGTCCGCTACACTCTCTGGAGTCCTGTCTTCTTATATGCTGGGTCCCAGTTTGGCATCTGCTGTGCTCTTCCGCAGATCAGCCAGGTCCTTCTCTGGTGCGTGGAGAGAAGCGAAATCCTTTGTCCTACTCCGCTGCCATCTTCCGCAAAAAAAAATCTTATTTGTATTTTTTAAATCCTTTCAAGTGCCAACCATCTAGTTCAGTATTTTTTATTGCTATATATAATTTTCTTGTATTTACTTCTTATTTCTTTTAATTTATTTTATTGTTGTTCAATTACAGTTGTCTGCATTTATCCCTCTATCCCCCAAACCGTACCCACATGACTCCCCTGTTTCCACACCCCCCTAGGGTTTGTCCACGTGTCCTCTAAACTTGTTTCTGTAAACCCTTACCTTCTATTACCCATTATCCCTCCTCACCTCTCTTCTGGTTACTGTTTTATTGTTCTTAATTTTAATGTCTCTGGTTATATTTTGCTTGCTTATTGGTTTGTTGATTATTTTCCAGTGAAAAGTGGGATCATATGGTATTTGTCCCTCAGCACCTGGCTTATTTCACTTAGCATAGTGCTCTCCAGTTCCATCCATGCTGCCGCAAAAGATAACAGTTTCTTCTTTCTTTCTGTTGCCTAGTGTTCCATTATGTAAATGTATCATAGTTTTTTTATGTTTTTAAAATTTTATTTATTTATCTTTAGAGGGAAAGGGAGGGAGAGAAACATCAATGTATAGTTGCCTCTCTTGTGTCCCCTGCTAGGAACTGGCCTGCAACCCAGGCATGTGCCCTGACTGGGAATCGAACTGCGATCCTCTGTTTTTCAGGCCCATGCTCAATCCACTGGGCTACACCAGCCAGGGCCCCATAGTTGTTTGGATCCATTCATTTCCTGATGGGCACCTAGGTTTCTTCCAGCACTTGGCTATTGTAAATTGTGCTGCTATGAACATGGAGTGCATAGATTCCTTTGGATTGGTGTTTCAGGGTTCCTAGGGTATAATCTCAGCAGTGGAATTGCTGGGTCAAAAGGCAGGTCCATTTTTAGTTTTCTGAGAAAATTCTATACTTTTTTCCCACAGGGGCTGCACTCTTATCTTTAACCTTTGTCATTTTAAGTATGTTGTGTCTTGGAAGTGGGCCTATTTGCATCCTCTTTGCTGTGTAGGACTCTCTTTGCTTCCTGGACTTGCAGGTCTATTTCCTTCAGCAAATTAGAGAAGATTTCTTTCACTGTTTTTTTTTCAAGTAGATTTGCAATGTCTTGCTCTTTCTCTTGTCTTATGGCACTCCATGATGTGAATGTTGGGCATCTTGAAGTTGTGTCAGAGGCTGCTTTTACTATTCTCATTTTTTATTCCTTTTTCTACTTCTTGTTCTTATTGGTTATTTTCTGCATCCTTGTGTTCCAAATCATTGCTTTGGTCCTCAGCTTCATGCACTCCACTGTTGTTTTGATCCTCCACTGATCTTCCACTGATCAGGTCACTGATCCTCCACGGAGGATCTTAACAGCATAAAAAAGATCCAGCCAGAAATGAAGGATATACTAATTGAAATAAAGAACAATTTATTTCAATTAGTATATCCTTCATTTCTGGCTGGATCTTTTTTATGCTGTTAAGATCCTCAGTAAGTTCCCTGAGCATCCTTATAACCCATGTTTTGAACTCTGCATCTGATAGATTGTTTATCTCCATTCATTTAGCTCTTTTTCTGGAGTTTTGATCTGTCCTTTCATTTGGGCCATGTTTCTTTGTCTCCTCATTTTGGCAGCCTCCCCATGTTTGTTCCTATGTATTAGGTAGTGCTGCTTTGACTTCATGTCTTGGTAGAGTGCCTCCATGTAGTAGGTATCCTGTAAGGTCCAGTAGCACAACCTCTCCTATCACCCCAGCTGAAACTTGAATTGTGTCCTTTGTGTGGGCTGAGCACACCCTCCTCTTGTAGTTGAACCTTGGTTTCTTGTGGCAGATCAATGGAAGGGATTTTCCCAGGCCAATCACTGCATGGATTGGCTGTGGCCACTGACCATGAAACTCTGCTCTTCATGGACGATCAGTTGTGGTGGTGCTCTGATATGATCTATAGCTTTCTGCTGGGTGTATTGTCCTTAGGGTTTCCAAGGTGGTGCAGGCCAGGGGCAGCCCCCAACTGTTTTTGACCCAGGGCCACCTTACCTGAGCTATAGGGAAATCTGAGATGGCTGCTGCTTGTGCTGGGCTTAGAGATTCCCAGGTGAAGTGGCACTATGAATCTAGGCTGGCTGCTGCTAGTGCTGGTCCTGGGGTTCACTGAGGTCAGCTGTGGTTTGTTTGATAGAATTTGGGAAGTAGTGAAGCATGAGCCCAGATCAGTCATTCATACAGAAATGTAGCCTTGGGTGGGCCAGTGAATTGGGTTTGGTGGAGTCTCTGGGGATCTCCAAGGTAGCTCAGTGTTAGGTTGATGGAGACACAGATATGGCACCAGCTTTCCAGCTGTGTGGAAAGCTGATTTAGGAAAGGGACCATTGTCTTTACTTGATGCCAGATAGTTTAGTTTCTCCCCATATACTACTGCTACCCTTCAAGTTGCTACCCTGGTGCTGGAGCTCTGAGGGAGTGAGTCTGAGTAGGAGAATTCATGTGTGTATTCTTTCAGAGGAACTGCTTGGGAGTCCAAAAGTATCTTTCACCAACTCAATCCCTACTTGTTTTTCAGCCAGAAGTTGTAGGGGCTTATCTCAATGGCACTGGAACCCTGAGCTGGGGAGCCTGATGTGGGGCTAGAACTCCTCACTCCGAAGATGTCCCTCCAGAAGTTGTATCGACCACACAGGGGTAGGGACCAGCTTGTTCTGTGTCCATGCACCTTCTACCAGTCTGAATGGATGTCGTTTGTTTAGTTCTGTAGTTGTCAATCTTCCATTCAACTTGATTTATAATGGTTCCAAATGATGGTTGTTCCATATTTTAGCTGTAATTTTGATGTGGTTGTGTGAACAGGTGAGCTATGTCTGCCTATGCTGCCATCTTGACTGGAAGTCCTATAGGATTTTAACATAGGCAGTTATGTATATCTCATTAGATTGAAAATTCTCTGGGATTAAGGCTTATCATTGTTTTATTTACCTAGTTTTTCACCAGGTCCAGATTTTGTACATAATATCTGTTGAATGAATTAATAAATTAAATTTTCTTGATTCCCCTGAGAATACAGATGAAGAAAAAAAAGTAAAATTAAAAGAATGTACAAAAGGAAAAATGCGTAAAAAAGAAACCAAGGGATCTAGTTTTATTTATTTAAATTGTGTCTCTCATGCTTCTTAGTATATATATATTGTATTTAGTAGTTTTTAATAAATATATACATTGCAAACTGTCTGTGATCAATACAAATACATTAAAGTAATTATTTTCTCTGGAGTTCAGAGAATGACACATTCATTAATAGCATAGAGTGAAATATGTTTAGAAAGTTTTAATGGGACTCACTCCATGTGAGTGGGCAGCACTCAGCCAGTGCATAAGGGCCCTGGAGTTGCGGCTGCCGCAGCAGTTGGGGACCAGAGGCTTCCGCCTGTGCCCAGTGACAGGNCATGCTTCTTAGTATATATATATATTGTATTTAGTAGTTTTTAATAAATATATACATTGCAAACTGTTTGTGATCAATACAAATACATTAAAGTAATTATTTTCTCTGGAGTTCAGAGAATGACACATTCATTAATAGCATAGAGTGAAATATGTTTAGAAAGTTTTAATGGGACTCACTCCATGTGAGTGGGCAGCACTCAGCCAGTGCATAAGGGCCCTGGAGTTGCGGCTGCCGCAGCAGTTGGGGACCAGAGGCTTCCGCCTGTGCCCAGTGACAGGGGCATCTACCACAGAGGACTCACGGGAGCCAGGCACCCCAGAGTAAAGTCAAAAGCAGCAGCAGCAGGACCATCAGCCATTGGCCAGTGTGTAAAGACCTCGGAGCTGCTGCTGTCGCAGCTTCCAGGGCCCAGAGGCTTCTGTCTATGCCCAGCGTCAGGGAGTCTGTCACAGAGGACCCATTGGGAGCCCAGCACCTGTGAGTAAAGACAAAAGCGGCAGCAGCAGGGCTGGCTGCCCTCTGCCAGCTCATAATGCCTCAAAGCTGCTGCTGCCACCACGTTAGGGGTGTAGAGGCTTCCATTTGCGGCCAATGCCACCTAGGTCTCATAGAGAGCCCAGCACCCACTGGAGCATTGGGCTAGCTGCGGGGTCCTTGGAAGAGCTGGCTCCCTCCCTCACCATCTAGGTGGGGCTGGGTGGCAGAGACCTGTCTGCCTAGGCATAAAGGGAGGGTGGCTAGGACAGGGGGACATGTTCAGTTGCAATCTCTGTGGTCGCCAGCCCACCTGCCTGCCAGCCCAGGAAATCTGAGAGGAGCATTGTCCTAACCAGTCAGGTTGGGGATTGGGCTGGGCTGAGAGGCACACTTTCTGGAGAAGCTTTTACTGGAAGGTGGACTGAGGTGTTCTCCTGTGAAGGCAGCTTGACTTGCTTCTCGCCCAGCCACAGTACTGGGAAGGACCAGTACCAGATCCCGTGGGACCCAGGTAGCCTGTCGGGTGGGCGGGCGCCCGCACCCCAGTCTAGTAGCCTGGCTGGTGGGGGGTGTGTGTGCCTGGGCCTACAACCCAGCCCACAGAGGGGTCCTGCCAAAACCAGACAAACAGGATTGGACAACTTGAAACCAACAAGGGAGGAGGTTTTTTTTTAAAATTAAATAAATTTTTTAAAAACTTTTTTAAGAACTTTTTTCAATACTTGTATATTGTTTAAATTTTATTGTTGCTGTATCTTTCAGTACTCTGTTCCTCTCCTTTCTTTTTTCCTGTTTTAGTCCTTCTTCCTTTCACCAAACATGGCTTTTTCCTCACTTCCCTTGCCCTTTTTTTGTGTGTTTGTTTGTTGCTTTCTATACCACCGTAAATACTTCACAACACATCTCTCCCATCTTAGCCCACTTTACAGGTTCCTGAATTCTATTACTGTA
This sequence comes from Sturnira hondurensis, assembly GCF_014824575.4. NCBI lineage: Eukaryota > Metazoa > Chordata > Mammalia > Chiroptera > Phyllostomidae > Sturnira > Sturnira hondurensis. The sequence goes on from NW_028096435.1 coordinate 6,226, forward strand.
GTGATTAACTATACTTGCTCACATGCTACATCTATTTACTATTCTTTACTCTCACCTGACCTTAAAATCTGACCACTGCTTTCTAGATACAACTCACAAGCCTTCTATCCCAAACAAGAGACTTATCTTTGGTCTATCTTTTCTTAAAAGGGGAAAATTGGATTGAAGATTACAGTTAACATTATATATAGCCTAAAGATCTTCTGTCTCTTCTCTACCAGCTGTGAGTGTAAATATCATAAAGTACTCTCCTGCTGTCATAAACCATTTTGCCTCCCCCTCCAACTGATCACACACACACAAAGAAAGGAGCAGGTGGAAGCAGAGAACATCAAGATACATGCAGGAGACTGCACCACTGAATCTCACAGATATTCTACCACAGAAGTTCACACCATAAACCCAGGGAGTCAGAACAAAACAATTTAAGAAGCTGAGGCGAACAAGAAGAGTCTCACAAACAATGGGAAGACAAATAAACAGTGCCCAAATGAAAGAAAAGGTGGAAGTCTCAGAAAGCATGTTAGATGAAAGAGAGGCCGGTCAACTATCAGATACTGAATTCAAAGCACTAGTTATCAGGAAATTCAAAGAGTTCACAATGAGCTACCAGAAACTAGAGGGGAGCTACAATGAACTCTTTGCAAACTATATCAACATGGAAAAGGAAATAGAAACTATCAGCAAAGACCAAGAGGAAATGAAAAATATAGTTTCAGAACTGAAGAACACAGTAGAAGGAATGAAAAGGAGGATTGAGGAGGCAGAAGAGCGAATCAGCAAGTAGACGGACACAATAGAAAGAATATACCAGAAAGAGCGAGAAAAGAAAAAGAGGCTCAGAAAAAATGAAGAGGGACTCAGAGAAATGCAAGACAATGTGAAAAGTAATAAGATCAGAATAATAGGAATACTAGAAGGAGAAGAAAAAGAACAAGAGATAGAAAACCTATTTGAAAGAGGAATGATGGGAAATTTCCCTAATTTGATGATAGAAAAAGTGACACAAATCCCGGAATCACAGAGAGTCCCATTCAAGAGGAACCCAAAGAGGCCCACTTCAAGACACATCATCATTAAAATGGGAAAATTCCAAGATAAACAGAGAATCTTAAAGGCAGCAAGTGAGAAAAGGAAGTAACATACAAGGGAGCCCCAATAAGGTTAGCTACAGACTTCTCAATGGAAACACTCCAAGCAAGAAGAGAATGGCAAGAAATATTTCAAGTAATGAAAACCAGAGGTCTACAGCCAAGGGTACTTTACCCAGCAAGGCTCTCAATCAAGATAGAAGGCCAAATAAAGGGCTTCCAAGACAAAAGAAGTCTAAAAGAACATGCCTCCACCAAACCAGCTCTACAAGAAATACTAAAAGGACTGCTTTAAGGAAAGGAAGGAAAAGAGAGAGACAGAGAGGAACTGTGGTACAATAATGGCAATGAATAAGTACCTTTCAATAACCTTAAATGTAAATGGATTAAATGCTCCAATCAAAAGACAGAATAGCTGAATGGAAAAGAAAACATGACCCACACATATGCTGCCTACAGGATACCCACCTCAGGACAAAAGACCATCGCAGAATAAAAGTGAAAGGCTGGAAACAAGTTTTCCAAACAAATGGTCAAGAAAAAAAAGCCGGGGTAGCAATTCTAATATCAGACAAAATAGACTTCAAAACAAGGACCATAAAGAGAGACCCAGAAGGTCACTTCATAATACTCAAGGGAAGAATCCACCAAGAAGACATTAACTTCATAAATATACATGCACCCAACATAGGAGCACTGAAATAGATAAGAAAAATCCTAGAAGACTTCAAGGAGCATATTGACAGCAACACAATTATATTAGGGGATTTTAACACCCCACTGTCAAAAATGGACAGATCTTCCAAACAAAATATCAACAAAGATATTGCTGCACTAAACAACACCCTAGATGAAATGGACTTGACTGATATATATATAGAGAGCCCTTCATCCCAAAGAAGCTAAATACACATTCTTTTCAAATGCACATGGAACATTTTCAAAGATAGACCACATGATAGGTCACAAAATGAGCCTCAACGAATGCAAGAAAATTGAAATCATACCAAGCATTTTCTCTGACCACAAGGGACTGAAATTAGAAACCAACGTTACAGGAAAAAACTCCAAACACCCAAAATCATTGAGACTGAATGGTATGCTATTAAACAACAAATGGGTCAAGATTGAAATTAGGGAAGAAATCAAAAAGTTTCTGGAAACAAATGAAAATGAACTCCCAACAACCCAAAACTTATGGGACACAGTGAAGGCAGTTCTGAGAGAGAAGTTCATAGCAATACAGGCTTACCTAAAGAAAATAGAAACATTTCAAACAAACAACCTAACCCGCTGCCTGCAAAAACTCGAGGAACAACAACAAAGACAGCCCAGAGCAAGTACAAGGAAGAAAACCAAGATCAGAGCAGAATTCAATGACATAGAGACTAAAAGCACAATTCTAAGGATCAATGAATCCAAGAGTTGGTTTTTTGAAAAGAGAAACAAAATAGACAAGCTTTTAAGTAGGCTCATTAAGAAAAGTAGAGAGAGGGCCCAAATGAACAAATTCAGAAATGAAAGAGGAGAGATTACAACTGATACCACAGAAATAGAAGGGATTGTAAGAAATTACAATGAAGAACTGTATGCCAAGATATTTGAAAACCTAGGTGAAATGGACAAATTTCTATCAAAATATAATCTTCCAAAACTCAGTGAAGAAGATGTAGAAAGCCTGAACAGACCAATAACAGCAAATGAAATTGAAGCAGTAATAAAAAAACTCCCATCACACAAAAGTCCCAGACCACATGGTTTCACAGGAGAATTCTACAAAGCATTTAAGGAAGAGCTAACCCCTATTCTTCACAGACTATTCCAAAAAATCCAAAAGGAGGGAAAACTCCCAAAGTCTTTTTATGAAGTCAGCATCATCCTAATTCCAAAACCAGATGGATACACAACAAAGAAAAAAAAACATTAGGCCAATATCGCTGATGAACATAGATGCTAAAATCCTCAACAAAATATTGGCAAATCGCATCCAACAATACAACAAAAAGTTCATTCACCACGACCAAGTGGGTTTCATCCCAGGGATGCAAGGATGGTTCAATATATGCAAATCAGTAAATGTAATATACCAGATAAACAAAAGCAAACAGAAAAACCACATGGTCATATCAATAGATGTGGAAAAAGCTTTTGATAAGGTACAACACCCATTTATGATAAAGGTACTCAGCAAAGTGGGAATAGAGGGAGCATTCTTCAATATAATAAAGGCCATATATGAAAGACCTACAGCCAACATCATACTCAATGGGCAAAAACTGAAAGCTTTTCCACTAAGGTCAGGAACAAGACAAGGTTGTCCACTTTCACCACTTCTATTTAATATAGTATTGGAAGTTTTAGCCTCAGCAATTAGGCAAGAAAAGGAAATAAAAGGCCTTCAAATTGGAGAGGAGGAAACAAAACTCGAATTGTTTGCAGATGACATGATAGTTTACATGGAAAATCGTATAGACTCAACCAAAAAACTGCTCGAACTGATAAATGAATTTGGCAAAACAGCGGGATACAAAGTCAATATACAGAAATCAAAGGCATTTTTTATAGTAACAATGAATCAGCAGAAGCAGAAATCAAGAAAAAAATCCCATTCACTATAGCAAAAACAAAAATAAAACAGCTGGGAATAAATCTAAACAAGGAGGTAAAAGACCTGTATGCAGAAAACTATACAACACTGAAGAAAGAAATCAAGGAATATACAAACAAATGGAAACATATACCGTGTTCATGGATTGGAAGAATTAACATCATCAAAATATCCATACTACACAAGCAATTTACAGATTCAATGCAATACCTATTAAAGTAGCAATGGCATATTTCACAGGCATAGAACAAACACTTCCAAAATTTATATTGAACCATAAAAGATTTCAAATAGCAGCTGCAATTTTGAGAAAGAAGGTCAAAGTAGGAGGGATCACAATACCTGATATCAAACTGTATTACAAGGCCACTGTAATCAAAACAGCCTGGTACTGGCAGAAGAACAGGCACATAGACCAATCGAACACAATAGAGAAGCCAGAAATAAACCCAACTCTCTACAGTCAATTAATATTCAACAAAGAGGGCAGTAACATAAAATGGGATAAAGATAGCCTCTTCAACAAATGGTGTTGGGAGAACTGGACAGCTACATGCAAAAAAATGAAACTCGAGCACCAACTTACACCATACACCAAAATAAATTCAAGGTGGATAAAAGACTTAAATATGCTTATTTAAGCACCATTAAAGTCTTAGAAGAGAACATTGGTAGGAAAATATCAGATATTTCACACAGCAACATTTTTACTGATATGTCCCTTAGAGCAAGGAATATAAAGGAAGCAATAAACAAATTGGATTTCATCAAAATTAAAAGCTTCTGCACAGCTAAAGAAAACAGCATTAAAATAAAAAGAGAACCAACTGCATGGGAAAACTTATTGACCAATGGTACCTCAGACAAAGGTTAAATCTCTAAAATATACAAAGAACTCACACGACTTCACTCTAAGAAGACAACTAACCCAATTAAAAAATGGGGAAAGGACTTGAACAGACACTTTTGCAAGGAGGTCATACAGAGGATCCAGAGACACATGAAGAGATGCTCAATATCGCTTCCTATCAGAGAGATGCAAATTAAAACCACAATGAGATACCACTTTACACCGGTGAGTATGGCTATCATAAACAAAGCAATAAACAACAAATGTTGGAGAGGGTGTGGGAAAAGGGGACTCTGGTCCACTGTTGGTGGGATAGCAGACTGGTACAACTATTATGGAAAACAGTATGGAATTTTCTCAGAAAACTAAAATTGGATTTGCGTTTTGACCCAGCAATTCCACTGCTAGGATTGTATCCTAAGAACCCTAAAACACCCATCCCAAAGAACGTATGCACCCCAATGTTCATAGCAGCAGAATTTTCAATAGCCAACAGTTGGAAGCAACCTAGGTGGCCATCAGTAAGTGAATGGATCAAAAAACTATGGTACATATACACAATGGAATTTTATGCTGCAGAAAAAAAGAAGGAGCTCCTACCTTTTGCAACATCAGGGATGGAACTGGAAAGCATTATGCTGAGTGAAATAAGCCAGGTGTTGAAGGACAAATACCATATGATCTCACCTTTAACAGAAAGCTAAACAACAAAACAAACAAGCAAGTAAAACATAACTAAAGACACTGAAATGGAGAACAGGCTGACAGTGACCAAGGGGGAGAGGGGAGGTAATTTCAGGGGAAATAGTGGAGGGATTTAGTTGAACATATATAAAGGATACATGGACAACAACTGAGAAGGGTGGAAATGGAAGAAAGTGGGGGTGCACGGGGGTGGGATGGGTTGGGAGTAATAGAGAGAAAATTGTACTTGAAAAATAATTAAATAAAAAAATTGGGGAAAAAACCCCCACTCATTCTGCTGCTGGAAAGGAGATGTGTTGAAGGAACCCACAGCAGTAAATTTCAGTGCAAGCATTTTATGTTAAGACAAGGCATCCTGGCCTGTAAAATAGAATGGGTAAACTAATCCATCCTCCCAAAAAAAGGACCTATTTAATGAGCAACAGTAAATCATAAGAAAAAATCAGAAGAAAACTTGGCCAATGGACCTATTGTTTGCTTTTTCAGACACATTAAGTCAGTACCTAGCAGGTAATACCCAGCAGTTTAAGCAAAATGAAATGCTAGCATGCCACGTAGGAAGTCTCAATAAATTCTGAAGAAGAAATATATGTTTGCTCTTCATTCAGATGACAGATAATGCATAAAACAAATATGTTCTCTAACCATCATGCACTAAGGTAAGAAGTTAATAATTACAGGATAGCTTTCAAATGACCAAATATCTGAAAACTTAAGAAGGTATTACTAAGTATGAAGTGAAATATATACTACATAACCCTTGTCCTCAAAAAGAAACCATGAGAGAAACTATGGAATACTGACAGTCAAAAAAAAAAGAAAAAGAAAAGCTACAATTCAAAAGCAGTAAAAAATTGAGAGAGATTATAATTTTAAAATGAAAATATTAATTAAGAAAGAACTATAATTGAAAGAAAGATTTAAGTATCCAAATTAAAAATTAGAGTGAGACCCAGAGTGTCCTTAAAGAAAAAGGAAGGGAAAAGGTAATGGTAGAAACCAGTAAAAGAATGATCTGAAAAATGGCCTTTAACAAACTAAAAAACTGGTTCTCTGAAAAGATGGGTAAAATAAACAGATTTCTAGCCACACTGACCAAGAAAAATGAGAATGATCCTGTGTACATATTTTCAACAAATCAGGTGAAAAGAACCAGTTCCTTGAAAGAAACTGTAATACCTTACTCAAAGAAAGATGTAACTGAAGAGTTCTCTTAAAGAAATTTTACCTTCAGTTAAGACATTCTAATAAAGAACATCCAGGCCCGGATGGTTTCTTTGGAGATTTAAACAGAAGAAATAAACACTTCACTGAAGAGGTTATACCGGTGTCAAATACGTACTTGACAAGTTCCACATAGTAAGCCATTAGGGAAAGGTTAATTCATCCACATTGAGACATACTACTACACATTTGTCAGATCAACTAACAGTGATAAAAAGCCATGATAACACTGAATGCTGGTGAGGATGTGGTGAACTGTATCACTCAGAGAGCGCTGGTAAAAATGTTAAGTTTTACTGCCAGTCTGGAAAGTACTCTGGTCATTTCTTATAAAATTAAATGTGCAACCCAGCAGTTGCTCTTGTGGGCACTTATTCCAGTGAATAAAACTTATGTTCACTCAAAAAACTTTACACAAATGCCTATGGAAGATTCATGATAAAACTAACAAGCTATATCATATCTTAAATCCCTTGCTGGGATTAATATGTAGAAATTGTAAGAAACATGTGAAATGAAGACAGGAAGAAAACTCAGAATGAAAATGTGTAAAGTAAATGAAAAGAGAATTTCATAAAGGGAAACCCAAATTGTTAGCCTGTTATGAAGAGATGTTAAATCTCATCTGCAGTCAGAGAAGTAATGGGGGCCCTTTACACAATCAGAATGCCAATGGAGTCTGATGACACCTAGTGTTGGTGAGAATATGGAGGAAATGGGAACATTGTGTACTGTGATAAGACTGTTAAGCAGTATAGCAATCAGAAGTGCCATCTGTAAAAACTGAGCAAAATTAAAATTAAAGATATGTATATTTGGCCCTGGCTGGTGTGGCTCAGTGTATTGAGCACTGGCCCGGAAACCAAAAGGTTGCTGGTCTGATTCCCAGTCAGGGCACATGCCTGGGTTGCAGGCCAGGTACCCAGTAGGGGGCATGTGAAAGGCAACCACACATTAATGTTTCTCTCCCTCTCTTTCTTTCTCCCTTCTACTCTGTCTAAAAATTAATAAATAAAATATTAAAGTATATATGTATACTTGAATACAAAATTATATATATATATAATTGGGATTTTTTTGATGTTCTATATTAGGGATTTTTGATGTTGGGATTTTTTTGATGTTCTATATTAGGACATACAATTGGGATTTTTTTGATGTTCTATATTAGGACATACACTATATATACATACAGTCCTTGCCAGGTGACTCAGTTGTTTGAAACATCATCCAATGCATACACTAAAAGTTTTGGGTTTGATCCCTAGTAAGGGCATGTACAGGAGGCAACTCATTCATATTACTCTCTCACATTGATGATTCTCTCTCTCTCTTTGTGTTTGCCTCTGTCTGTCTCCCTTCTTCTTTTTCTAAAATCAATTTAAAAATCTCATCTTCAGGTGAAGATTAAAATTTTTTAAATTATCCATTGGGTACGATGTTGGCTGTAGGTCTTTCATATATGGCCTATATTATATTGGGGAATGCTCCCTCTATTCCCATTTTTCTGAGTACCTTTATCATAAATGGGTGTTGTACCTTATCAAAAGCTTTTTCCACGTCTATTGATGTGATAATGTGGTTTTTTATGTCATTCTTTTTTTATTTTTTTTTATTTAATTCTTTCAAGTACAGTTTTCTGTTTTATATTCCCTGCCCTGCTCCCCCCAGAGCTCCCGACCTCCCTCCCATTTCCTCCCCCCACCTTAATTATTGTCCATGTTTCCTTTATACTTGTTCATGTGAGTCCATCCCCTTTTCCCCTATGATTCTCTCCCCTCTCCCCTCTGGATCCTGTCAGCCTGTTCTCTATCTGAGTGTCATTGGTCATATTTTGCTTGCTTGTTTGTTTTCTTGTTTAGATTTCTGTTAAAGGTGAGACCATGTGGTATTTGTCTTTCACTGCCTGGCTTATTTCGCTCAACATAATGTTCTCTAGTTCCATCCATGATGTTGCAAAAGGTAGGAGCTCCTTCTTCCTTTCTGCAGCATAGAATTCCATTGTTTAAATGTACCATAGTTTTTTGATCCATTCATTTACTGATGGACATCTAGGTTGCTTCCAACTCTTGGCTATCGTGAATTGTGCTGCTATGAACATTGGGGTGCATAGGTTCTTTTGGATTGGTGTTTCAGGGTTCTTAGGATATACTCCTAAAAGTGGAATTGCTGGGTTAAAAGGCACGTTCATTTTTAGTTTTCTTAGAAAATTCCATACTGTTTTCCATAGTGGTTGTACCAGTCTGCAATCCCACCAACAGTGAACTAGGGTCCCCTTTTCCCCACAACCTCTCCAGCACTTGTTGTTTGTTTCTTTGTTTATGATAGCCATTCTGACTGGTGTTAAGTGGTATCTCATGGTGGTTTTAATTTGCATCTCTCTGATAGCTAGCAATATCGAGCATCTTTTCATGTGTCTCTGGATCCTCTGTATGTCCTCCTTGGAGAAATGTCTGTTCAAGTCCTTTGCCCATTTTTTAATTGGGTTGCTCATCTTCTTTGAGTGGAGTCTAGTGAGTTCTTTGTATATTTTGGAAATTAAACCTTCCTCTGAGTATCATTGGCAAATATGTTTTCCCAAGCTGTTACTTCTCTTTTTATCTTGATACTGTTTTCCTTAGCCATGCAGAAGCTTTTAATTTTGATGAGATCCCATTTCTTTATTCTTTCCTTTATGTCCCTTGCTCTAGGAGGTGTATCAGTAAAAATCTTGCTGCGTGGAATATCTGAGATTTTCCTGCCAATGCTCTCCTCTAGGGCTTTAATGGTTTCACGGCTTATATTTAAGTCTTTTATCCACCTTGAATTTATTTTGGTGTATGGTGTAAGTTGGTGCTCAAGTTTCATTTTTTTGTATGTAGCTATCCAGTTCTCCCAACACCATTTGTTGAAAAGGCTGTCTTTACTCCATTTTATGTTATTGCCCCCTTTGTCGAATATTAATTGACTGTAGAGAGTTGGGTTTATTTCTGGGCTCTCTGTTCTATTCCATTGGTCTATGTGCCTGTTTTCATGCCAGTACCAGGCTGTTTTGATTACAGTGGCCTTGTAATACAGTTTGATATCATGTATTGTGATCTGTCCTATTTTGTTCTTCCTTCTCAAAATTGCAGCTGCTATTCGGGGTCTTTTATGGTTCCATATAAATTTTGGAAGTGTTTGTTCTATGTCTGTGAAATATGCCATTGGAACTTTAATAGGTATTGCATTGACTCTGTAAATTGCTTTGGGTAGTATGGACATTTTGATGATGTTAATTCTTCCAATCCATGAACACGGTATATGTTTCCATATATTTGAGTCTTCCTTGATTTCTTTCTGCAGTACTGTGTAGTTTTCCGCATAGAGGTCTTTTACCTCCTTGGTTAGATTTATTCCCAGATATTTCATTTTTGTTTTTGCTATATCAAATGGGATTTTTCTCTGATTTCTGCTTTTTCTGTTTCATTGTTGGTATAGAAAAATGCCTTTTATTTCTGGATATTGACTTTGTATCCCGCTGTTTTGCCAAATTCATTTATTAATTTGAGCAGTTATTTGGTAGGGTCTATAGGCTCTTCCATGTACACTACCATGTCATCTGCAAACAGTGCCAGTTTTGTTTCCTCCTTTCCCACTTGAATACCTTTTATTTCCTTTTTTTGTCTGATCGCTGTGCCTAGAACTTCTAATACTATATTGAATAGAAGTGGTGATAGTGGGCAACCTTGTCTTGTTCCTGACCTTAGTGGAAAACCTTTTAGTTTTTGCCCATTGAGTATGATGTTGGCTGTAGGTCTTTCATATATGGCCTTTATTATATTGAGGAATATTCCCTATATTCCATTTTTCTGAGCACCTTTATCATAAATGGGTGTTGTATCTTATCAAAAGCTTTTTCCGCATTATTGATACGATCATGTGGATTTTGTCTTTGCTTTTGTTTATGTGATGTATTAAATTTACTGATTTATGAATATTGAACCATCCTTGCATCCCTGAGATGAATACCACTTGGTGGTGGTGTATGATCTTTTTGATGTATTGTTGGATGCAATTTGCCAATATTTTATTGAGGATTTTAGCGTCTATGTTCATCAGAGATATTGGCCTAAAGTTTTCTTTCTTTGTTGTGTCTCTATCTGGCTTTGGAATTAGAATGATGCTGGCTTCATAAAAAGAATTGGGGAATTTTCCTTCCTTTTGGATGTTTTGGAATAGTCTGTGAAGAATAGGGGTTAGCTCTTCCTTAAAGGTTTTGTAGAATTCTCCTGTGATACCATCTGGTCCAGGGCTTTTGTGCGATGGGAGTTTTTGATTACTTCTTCAATTTCATCTGGTCTTATTGGCCTATTTAGGTTTTCTGTTTCTTTTTCATTGAGTTTTGGAAGATTACATTTTTCTAGAAATTTGCCCATTTCACCTAGATTTTCAAATTCCTTGGCATTCAGTTCTTCCTAGTAATTTCTTACAATCTCTTCTATTTCTGTAGTATCAGTTGTAATCTCTCCTCTTTCATTTCTGATTGTGTTTATTTGGGTCCTCTCTCTTCTTTTCTTGATGAGCCTACTTAAAGGTTTGTCTGTTTTGTTTATCTTTTCAAAAAACCAACTCCTGGATTTATTGATCCTTAGAGTTGTGCTTTTAGTCTCTGTGTCATTGAATTCTGCTCTGATCTTGGTTATTTCCTTCCTTCTACTTGCTCTGGGTTGTCTTTGTTGTTTTTCCTCGAGTTCTTGTAGGTATCGGATGAGGTTGTTTGTTTGAAATGTTTCTATCTTCTTTAGGTAAGCCTGTATTGCTCTGAACTTCCCTCTCAGGACCGCCTTCACTGTGTCCCATAAGTTTTGCGTTGTTGTGAGTTCATTTTCATTAGTTTCAAGAAGTTTTGTGATTTCTTCCCTAATTTTAATCTTGACCCATTTGTTATTTAATAGCATAGCATTCAATCTCCTTGCTTTTGTGTGTTTTGTTTTTTTTTCCTGTGGGTTAGGTTTCCAATTTCAGTCCCTTGTGATCAGAGAAGATGCTTGGTATGATTTCTATTGTCCTGAAGTTGTTTAGACTTGTTTTTTGTCCTATCATGTGATCTATCTTTGAAAATGTTCCATGTGCACTGGAAAAGAATGTTTATTTAGCTTCTTTGGGATGGAGGGCTCTCTATATATCAATTAGGTCCATTTCTTCTAGAATGTCGTTTAATGCTGCTATATCTTTGTTGATATTTTGTTTGGAAGATGTGTCCATTTTTGACAGTGGGGTGTTAAAATCCCGTACTATAATTGTGTTGCTGTCAATATCTTTCTTGAGGTCCTCTAGGATTTTCTTTATATATTTGGGTGCTCCTGTGTTGGGTGCATAGATATTTATGATGTTAATGTCTTCTTGGTGGATTCTTCCCTTGAGTATTATGAACTGACCTTCTGGGTCTCTCTTCATATCCTTTTTTTTTTGAAGTCTATTTTGTCTGATATGAGGATTGCTACCCTGGCTTTTTTTTCTTGTCCATTTGCTTGGAAAATTTGTTTCCATCCTTTCACTTTCAGTCTGTGGTGGTCTTTTGTTCTGAGGTGGGCAGCATATGTGTGGATCATGCTTTCTTAACCATTCAGCTATTGTATGTCTTTTAATTGGTGTGTTACCCAATTTTCATTTAAGGTTATTATCGAAAGGTACTTATTCATTGCCATTTATGTACTGTGTTCCTCTCTGTCTCTCTCTTTTCCTTCCTTTCCTTAAAGCAGCCCTTTTAGTAATTTTTGTAGAGCTGGTTTTGTGGAGTCGTATTCTTTTAGACTTCTTTTGTCTTGGAAGCTCTTAAGTTGGCCTTCTATCTTGATTGAGAGCCTTGCTGGGTAAAGCAGCCTTGGTTATAGGCCTCTGTTTTTCATTACTTGGAATATTTCTTGCCATTCTCTTCTTGCTTGGAATGTTTCCATTGAAAAGTCAGTAGCCAACCTGATTGGGATTCCCTTTTATGCTACTTCCTTTTTCTCCCTTGGTGTCTTTTGGATTCTCTCTTTGTCCTGGAGTTTTGCCATTTTAATGATGATGTGTCTTGCAGTAGGCTTCTTTGGGTTCCACCTGCATGGGACCCTCTGCGATTTCTAGATTCGTGTGACTTTCTCTCTCCTCAACTTAGGAAAATTTTCCGTTATTACTCTTTCAAGGAGGTTTTCTATCCCTTGTTCTTCTTCTTCCCCTTCTGGTATTCCTATTATTCAGATATTATTATGTTTCACAATATCTTGCATTTCTCTTAGACTCTCCTCATTTTTTCTGATTCTCTTTTCCATTACCTCGTCCATCTGGGAGATTCTCTCCACCCTGTCTTCGAGCTCGCTTATGTGGTCTTCCGCCTCATCAGTCCTACTATTCATACCTTCTACTGTGTTCTTCAGTTCAGAAATTGTATTTTTCATTTCCTCTTGGCCTTTGCTGATGGTTTCTATTTCCTTTTTCATGGTGGTATAGTTTGCGGAGAGTTCATTGTAGCTCCCCTGTAGTTTCTGGTAGCTCGTTGTAAGCTCTTTGAATTTCCTGATAACCAGTGCTTTGAATTCAATATCTGATAGATGACTTGCCTCTATTTCATCTAACATTCTTTCTGAGACTTCCTCCTTTTCTTTCATTTGGGGATTGTTTCTTTGTCTTCCCATTGTTTGTGATGCTCTTCTTGTTGGCATCAGCTTCTTAAATTGATCTGTTCTGGTACCCTGAGTTTATGGTGTGAACTTCTGTGGAGGATACTTGTGAAATTAAGTGGTGCAGTCTCTTGTAGGTATCTTGGTGTTCTACCCCTCTGGTTGGTTTCCAGTGAGTCAAACCTTTTCTTCTGGTCTCACTAACTGCAGCAGCCTGAGGGGCTGTTAGTGTGGCTTTTCTCATGCCTCAGTACACTCAACTGGTCTCACCAGTAACCCACCAAGATCCAGACTAGCACCTCTCTCCAGCGCCCTTCTGAGAGCGGATTTTCTCCCACGCTTTCCCGCCCTGGTCTGGCGTGAGGGCGGGCGCTCCGAGCCATGCTTTCCTCTTCTTGTAGGGTTGGGTGTGGACCTTTCCCTGTGTTGTGGCTGAAGACACAGGGAACTCACAATTCTCCCAAACCAACATGAACAGCCTGACTCCCTGTGTTTCCCTGTCTGCGCCAGCTGAGTAGGGATGTAGCTGGCTACTGGTTCTCTTCCAGGGGCCCAGGCAGCAGCCTGAGAATCCCCAAGATTGTTCGAGAGCCGGTGCAGGTCGACTCCCAGTTCCCCAAGCCAAGGATTGGCGCAGACCCTGTGCCGCCTGGAAAGCCCGGGTGACTTGCAGTTCCCCAAGTTGATGGCCTGTGCAGGCCCCTCGAGGCCAGGAAAGCATGGGCGACCAGTGGTTATTCAAGCCGAGGTCTGGTGTGGGCCCTGCAAGGGCCGGGGCGTGCCGGCCACCAACAGTTGGTCAGGCCGAGGGCTGGTGTGGGCCCGCCAGGCCCTGGAGGCATGGGCGACCCACAGCCACCCAAGCTGAAGGCCACGGCTTGACTTCCAGTACCTCCAGTCTGCGCCGGCTGAGCAGATATGGAGTTGCTCTGCGCCGGGTGAGTAGGGATGGAAGTCGCAACTGACTCACTTCCAGAGGTCCTGCCAGTAGCCTGAGACTCCCTGAGACTGTTCAAAGGTCAGCACAGGCCCCGAGAAGCAGGGAATGCTCAGGCAACTCTCAGTTCTCCCAAGCCGGCAACCTGACTCCACGGGTTATCAGAGCTTTCTGGTTTCCTTCCGAATGCTGACTCCTCTCTCTGCCACTACTGGCAGACCAATCTCTTATGGTGTTTTCCAATCTGTGCCCTGCCAGATGGGGGGGGGGTGGGTGCTGATGACCAGTTCTCTCCCAGAGTCGGTGTTGCCCACCCTCAGCTCTCAGAGACCTGGGCGGCTGGCCAGGGCCCTGGCGCAGCCTGGCGGGGGGCCTGCCGCCACCTCTGCGATGCTTCCTCATACCTTGTTGATCTGCGGTCATCTCCTCTCCTAAACGTCTGGTCTGCTAAACTCTCTGGAGTCCTGCCTTCTCATATGCTGGGTCCCCGTTGGGCATCTGCTGTGCTCCTCTGAAGATGAGCCAGGTCCTTCTCCAGTGCGTGGAGAGAAGCAAAATCCTTTGTCCTACTCCACCGCCACCTTCCTCCTAAAAAAGGGTGATAATGTGGTTTTTATCTTTGCTTTTGTTTATGTGATGTATTACATTTACTGATTTATGAATATTGAACCATCCTTGCATCTCTGGGGTGAATCCCACTTGGTCGTGGTGTATGATCTCTTTGATGTATTGTTGGATGTGATTTGCCAATATTTTATTGAGGTTTTAGCGTCTATGTTCATCAGCAATATTGGCCTCTAGTTTTCTTTCTTTGTTGTGTCTCTGTCTGGCGTTGGAATTATGATGATCCTGGCTTCATAAAAAGAGTTGGGGAGTTTACTCAAAGGGAAAAAACTAAAAATTTTTCCACTAAGATGATGAACAAAACAAGGTTGCCCACTTTCACCACTTCTATTTAATATAGTATTAGAAGTTCTAGGCACAGCGATCAGACAAGAAAAGGAAATAAAAGGTATTCAAATGGGAAAGGAGGAAACAAAACTGGCACTGTTTGCAGATGACATGGTAGTGTACATGGAAGAGACAATAGACTCTACCAAAAAACTGCTCAAATTAATAAATGAATTTGGCAAAACAGTGGGATACAAAGTCAATATCCAGAAATCAAAGGCATTTTTGTATACCAACAATGAAACACCAGAAGCAGAAATCAAGAAAAAAAAATCTCATTTGATATAGCAAAAACAAAAATGAAATATCTGGGAATAAACCTAACCAAGGAGGTAAAAGACCTCTATGCGGAAAACTACACAGTACTGCAGAAAGAAATCAAGGAAGACACAAATAAATGGAAACATATACCGTGTTCATGGATTGGAAGAATTAACATCATCAAAATGTCCATACTACCCAAAGCAATTTACAGAGTCAATGCAATACCTATTAAAGTTCCAATGGCATATTTCACAGTCATGGAACAAACACTTCCAAAATTTATATGGAACCATAAAAGACCCCGAATAGCAGCTGCAATTTTGAGAAAGAAGGACAAAATAGGACGGATCACAATACATGATATCAAACTGTATTACAAGGCTACTGTAATCAAAACAGCCTGGTACTGGCATAAAAACAGGCACAAAGACCAATGGACTAGAACAGAGAGCCCAGAAATAAACCCAACTCTCTACAGTCAATTAATATTCGACAAAGGGGGCAATAACATAAAATGGAGTAAAGACAGCCTTTTCAACAAATGGTGTTGGGAGAACTGGATAGCTACATGCAAAAAAATGAAACTTGAGCACCAACTTACACCATACACCAAAATAAATTCAAGGTGGATAAAAGACTTAAATATAAGCTGTGAAACCATTAAAGCCCTAGAGGAGAGCATTGGCAGGAAAATCTCAGATATTCCACGCAGCAAGATTTTTACTGATACATCCCCTAGAGCAAGGGACATAAAGGAAAGAATAAAGAAATGGGATCTCATCAAAATTAAAAGCTTCTGCATGGCTAAGGAAAACAGTATCAAGATAAAAAGAGAGTCAATTGTTTGGGAAAACATATTTGCCAATGTTTTCATACAACAATATTGTTCTCAGACAATATTTCATCTCTAAAATATACAAAGAACTCACTCAACTCCATTCAAAGAAGATGAGCAACCCAATTAAAAAAACAGGCAAAGGACTTGAACAGATATTTTTCCAAGGAGAACATACAGAGGATCCAGAGACACATGAAAAGATGCTCGATATCGCTAGCTGTCAGATAGATGCAAATTAAAACTATAATGAGATACCACTTTACACCAGTCAGATTGGCTAGTATTAAGAAAGAAACAAGCAACAAGTGCTGGAGAGGTTCTGGGGAAAAGGGGACCATAGTTCACTATTGGTGGTATTGCAGACTGGTATAACCACTATGGAAAACAGTATGAAATTTTCTCAGAAAACTAAAAATGAACGTGCCTTTAGACCCAGCAATTCCGCTATTAGGAGCATATCCTATGAACCCTGAAACACCAATCCAAAGAACCTATGCACCCCGATGTTCATAGCTGCACAATTTACAATAATCAAGTGTTGGAAGCAACCTTGATGCCCATCAGTAAATGAGTGGATCAAAAAGCTATCGTACATTTACACAATGGAATTCTATGCTGCAGAAAGGAAGAAGGAACTCCTACCCTTTGCAACATCAAGGATGGAACTGGAAAGCATTATGCTGAGCGAAATAAGCCAGGAGGTGAAAGACGAATACCATATGATAACACCGTTAACAGGAGTCTAAACAACAAAACAAACAAGGAAGCAAAATATGACCAATGACACTCAAATATGGAACAGGCTGGCAGGGTCCAGAGGGGAGAGGGGAGAGAATCATCGGGGAAAAGGGAATGGACTCACATGAACCAGTATAAAGGACACATGGACAATAACTATGGTGCTGGGTGGAATGCGAGGGAGTTGGGGAGCATTGGGGTGTGCAGGGCTGGGACTACAAGACAGAAAACTGTACTTGAAGAAGAATTAAATAAAAATTAAAATTAAAAAAAATTTAAATTGTATGTACATATATAGATATTCATTCATCTCTATCTGTCTATATCTCTTCCTATATATAGGAGTATCATGTATCTCCTGTTACCTAGAATTCTGTTTCTGGGCGTATACCTCACATAAATGTCTTAAGGTCCATAGACAAACATGCACAGGCTGGTTATGACAATGTGGTTTGTATGAAGTTAGGTGTTCATTACCTGGGGAAATGGATAAGTAAAAGCTGGCAGATGCATACATTTTTTTATAGGAAGCATCACTCGCCCTGGGGTCCACAGTTCTCTAGACATGGGCACACAGAGCAAGCTAAGACATGGTCAGGAAAGTATTTTCACCATGTGTGTGGTCCCACTATGGTCATTCGAAGTCTGAGTGCTCCCTTGAAATCCAGCACTGCCTCATGTGGCAGGCTCTGTGCCGTGCCTTCTCATGTAATCCCACTGAATAAAAAGGAGTAGATGATTCCTCGTGTACACCGCCCTTCAGAAAACATATCAAAGAGCATTAACAATCACCATAGAAGAACCTATAGCATAGGCCTCTCATTCTCAGGCTTGAATTGATCATTTTTTAAATAACATTTGCACAATTGGGACACATGGGAAAAGGCAGGTCTCCTGAGTCAAAAGATATCCCCTAAGAGTTTAAGAGCATAAATCCAGCTCTTTAGGTCAGCATTACTGGGTGGAAATGGACCATTGCGAATATTTGCCCAAATAGACAGGGGAAAAAAAACCCCACCAGCTGGAATAAGAGGGTTCCAAAGACTTACTTTAACCTTTTAATGAATATATTTCCACTGACAAAAACATTGCCCTGTTGTGTTAATTGTGTTGTATATTAACAGCATAGCTAATAAATTCATGTGGCATCACGAAATGTGGCAAATTTCCCATGTCTCCACATCTTCTCCAACACTTGTTGATTTGTTTATGATGGCTATTCTGACTGGTGTAAATTGATATCTCATTGTGGTTTTAATTTGCATCTCTCTGATGGCTAGTGATGCTGAGCATCTTTTCATATGTCTCGGGGCCCTCTGTGTGTCCTTGGAAAAGTGTCTGTTCAAGTGTTTTGCCTATTTTTTAATTGGGTTTTTTGTCTTTGTGGTGTGGAGTTGTCTGAGTTCTTTATGTATTTTGGAGATCATACTCTTGTCTGAGGTAACATTGGCAAATATGTTTTCTCATATAGTTGGTTCTCTTTTCATTTTAATGCTGTTTTCTATAGCCATGAATAAGCCTTTAAATTTGATGAGGTTTCATTTGTTTATTCTTTTCTTTATGTCCCTTGCTTTAGAGGACATATCAGTGAAGATATTGCTTTGTGGAATGTCTGAGATTTTCCTGCTGATGTTTTTCTCTAGGACTTTAATGGTGTCTCTACTTATATTTGTCTTTTATCCACCTTAAATTTATTTTTGTATGTGGTATAAATTGGTGATCGAGTTTCATTTTTTTGTATGTAGCTATGCAGATCTTCCAACACCATTTGTTGAAAAGGCTCTTTTTACTCATTTTATGCTGCTGCCCCCTTTGTCAAATATTAATTGACCATAGAGACTTGGGTTTATTTCTGGGCTGTTTCATAGAGACTTGGGTTTATTTCTATTCTGTTCCATTGCTCTATGTCTCTCTTCTTATGCCATTACCAAGCTGTTTTGATTACAGTGGCCTCGTAATACAGTTTGATATCAGATATTGTGATTCCTCCTGTTTTGTTCTGCATTCTCAAAGTTGCTGCAGCTATTCCAGGTCATTTATGGCTCCATATAAATTTCTGAATTGTATGTTCTATATCTGTAAAACATGTCATTGGTACTTTAATAGGGATTGCATTGAATGTATAAATTGTTTTGGGTAGTATGGCCATTTTGATTATGTTAATTCTTCCAATCCATAAGCATGATACCTGCTTCCATTTTTTTGTGTCTTCCTTAACTCCTTTTTTAAAATTTATTTATTTCAATTGTTGTTCAAGTACAGTTTTCTGTCTTTTACTTTTATCCCAGCTCACCCCCCCAGAGCTCCCCACCTTCCTACCATTTCCACCCTTCTTAGTTTTTGTTCATGAGTCCTTTATTCTTGTCCCTGTAAACCCTTGTTCCCCTTTTACCCTGAAATTTCCTCCCCTCTCCTCTCTGGTCCCTGTCAGCCTCTTCTCTATTTCAGTGTCTTTGGTTATATTTTGCTTGCTTGTTTGTTTTGTTGTTTAGCTTCCCATTAAAGGTGAGATCATATGGTATTCATCTTTCACCATCTGGCTTATTTCACTCAGCATAATGCTTTCCAATTCTATCCATGCTGTTGCAAAGGGTAGGAACTCCTTTTTTTCTTTCTGCTGCTAGAATTCCATTGTGTAAATGTACCATAGTTTTTGATCCGTTCATTTACTGATGGGCACCTAGAGTTTTGTAGTTTTCTGAGTACAGGTCTTTTCCCTCCTTGGTTAGGGTTTTTCCTAGGTACTTTATTTTTCTTGTTCCTATATCAAATGGGATTTTTTCCTAATTTCTGTTTCTGATATTTCATTGTTGGTGTACAAAAATGCCCCTGATTTCTGAATATTGACTTTGTATCCCCCTGTTTTACTTAATTCATTTATTAGGTTGAGTAGGTAGTTTGGTGGGATCTATATGATTTTCTATGTACACCATCATGTCATCTGCAAACAATAATGGTTTTGCTTTCTCCTTTCCAATTTGGATGCTCCTAATTTTCTTCTTATCTTATTGTTGAGGCTAGTACTTCCAATAATATTATCAATAGGAGTGAACAGCATTGATGTAACTGGAGAGAATTGTGCTAATTGAAATAAGCCAGGTGGTGAGGATCAAATACCATATGATCTCAAGTTTAAGTGGAATCTAATAAAAAAAAGGAAGCAAAATATAATCAGAGACATTGAAATTAAGAACAATCTTGACAGTAACCAGAAGAAAGGTGGGAGGGGATAATGGGGGAAAGGGTTTTCAGGAACAACTATAAAGGACACATGGACAAAACCAAGGTCAGGGGGTGGAAGCAAAAGAGGGAGGTGGATTGGGTTGGGGTGGTGGTGGGGTTAATGCAGACAAGTGTAATTTGAGAACAATAGAATAATTTTAAAAATAAATAAATAACATAAGTAAATTATAGATTAATTCAGGAAAATATGTGTTTTTATAATATGTTACCTTTCTACCTAGAAATTAGTAAGTCTATCACTTATTATTAAATGGTGAGATGGAGAATTGAAATGTCCTGCCCAATTCCTGCTATTTTCATGTTTTAAATCATTTCATTGATAATGTTTCACATAGTATTTTCACCTAATGATTATTTACATATATAAATATTTGTAATAATAAGCAATATTTGTTGAATGCCCAACACATACCACCTGTTTGTGTTAAGCACTTTATTACTTAATTCTACCTTTGTGACTCATTTCTCACATAAAAGAAGTTTTTTTTTTCTTTAAAAATTTTTCTTGGCCATACCAAAAGAGGAGGAGAGAAGTTGGCGGCGGGGACTTCCGCCAAGATGGAGGCATAGGTGGAAACACTGTGCCTTCTCCCA
>NW_028096436.1:0-731 GCF_014824575.4 Sturnira hondurensis
AGTATGCAGAGCTGAAGTATTTGAACCCCTAAGAATGGTGTATGGGCCCCCAAGCCCACACCTATAGCCCAGGGGAGAGTGCACACCCAAACCTTTGGAACCTGAGGGACCAGAGGCTGATGGGGAACCAGGCTATAGGCTGACTGAGTGCATATGATTCTTTAACTTAAAATGCGCCAGTCTTGAGAATCTATTCCCTCACTGGAGGACAGAAAAGAGCTTTCGATATGCTTTCACTGTCAAACTATCCGCAAAAGAAGTATTTCTGAAAGGCACTTGAAAAGAAGTGTTGAAAACAGGAAGAATTACCAGTCCTTTTTCCACTTAACTTTTCTTGAAATGGCCTTTAACTCCCAACTTTGGGGTGAATGCCACAAGACATGGATATAGTCAAGGCGCTTTGAAAAAGAAAGAGTCTCATTCTGGGACGATTTGTAAAAGTTTCTCTGATTCATTGTACTTTATCATCAAGCAATGCATTCCTGAGCGAACCTGAACGGTTGGGAGCATTTTCACTTTGACAGCTGGAAAAGTGGTGCAAATCAGACCATAGGCTTGGCCTGCATGTCGCTGTGTTGCCATGTGTTTCTGGTGAAAAGAAAACCTAGGAGGACACTGCTCTCAGAGGACAATTTCTACTTAGAAGTTCACACAGTCCCTGCTTATGGCTCAACCTTTCCTGATGGAGAATCATTTCCGAAGCTGTCTTGCTCCCAAGCACTCCTTGGAAT